>NC_090440.1:385619412-385794412 GCF_031143425.1 Pleurodeles waltl
GTCCGCGGCGGTGCGCATCATCACCGCCAGCGCACCTGTTCATTGGCTCCTGGGACCCATAGGGTCCAATGTTAACCAATGCAGAATTGCGCCGCGGTCTACGACCGCCTACCGTGACGGTGTGCAACGCCAGCGCAGTTACCCCACAATCCCATTGTCCCAGTTTAGAGGTCAGGCAGCCACCATTTCAGGGGTCCACATGGCTTAATTTACCTCTGCGTCACACATAGCTAGGCCTACACTCAACACACATACAGGAAGGGTTTTGTGAGTGGTGTAGTCTTGTGTGTAACTGTGGGTACATACCTGGAGGAATAATGACTGGTTCTTCGCTGTTGTCCTTCGTAGACACCGTCAGCTGGGACATATGAGAAGATGGCGGAATCCTCCAGTGTACCGACCGCTGGTGGACCTGTTGACAATGGAAGAGAGACATGTCATCGTCACCTACCGGTTTGACCGTGCCACAATCCAAGAACTATGTACCCAGTTGGAGCCAGACATGATGTCACCAATCCGCCATCCGACTGGAATCCCCCCTGACGTGCAGGTGCTGTCAGTGCTCCATTTCCTTGCAAGTGGGTCTTTTCAGACAACTGTGGCCATGGCATCAGGGATGTCCCAGCCTATGTTTTCCAACGTGTTGTCCAGAGTGTTGTCTGCCCTGCTGAAACACGTAAGGAGATACATCATTTTCCCTCAGGTGGAGGATTTGCCTACAGTGAAAGGTGACTTCTATGCCCTTGGACATATCCCCAACGTCATAGGTGCCATTGATGGGACCCATGTAGCTCTGGTCCCCCACCACAGGAGTGAACAGGTGTGCAGGAACAGGAAGAGTTATCATTCAATGAATGTCCAGATGGTCTGTTTGGCAGACCAGTACATCCCGCAGGTAAATGCTATGTTCCCTGGCTCAGTGCATGACGCCTACATCCTGCGGAATAGCAGCATCCCTGATATGATGGGTCAACTCCAGAGGCACCGTGTATGGCTATTGGGGGACTCTGGTTACCCCAACCTTTCCTGGCTATTGACCCCAGTGAGGAATCCCAGGACCAGGGCAGAGGAACGGTACAATGAGGCTCATGGGCGGACTAGGAGGGTGGTCGAACGCACCTTCGGCCTCCTGAAGGCCACGTTCAGGTGCCTCCATATGACAGGTGGATCCCTATTCTACTCACCGAAGAAGGTGTGCGACATCATCATCGCCTGCTCCATGCTCCATAATTTGGCTTTGCGACGCCAGGTGCCTTTTCTGCAGGTGGATGATCCAGATGACGGTGTTGTAGCAGCTGTGGAGTCTGTGGAGCCTGTGGACAGTGATGAGGATGAAGCTGAGGAAGAAGACAACGACAACAGGGAGTCAGTCATACAGCAATATTGCCAGTGACACACAGGTGAGAACATTTTCATTTTTAGCATTAGCCTTAACTTTCACACGTCTACCTCTGTCCTGTTTCTCGATTTAAATCACTATTTGGTAACTGAGTTGTACCCTTCCATTACGGTTTCACAGGTGTGGTTACCTACGTGTCAACTGCTTGCATCCTTCAAGGGTTTGTGATGTGTGACATAGGTATGTTAGCCTTACAATGGTAAACCCATTATGACACTGTCATTGACAATACATATTTTCTAAATCACAGACTGACTCCAGATTGTTTTGTGCTTCAAGGGTGTTTATTTAAGTGCTCAAAATTGGAGGGGGTTGTAAAATGGTGATGGGTGATGGCGGAGGAATGTCCATGGCAGAGTCCAGTCTATTAATCTCACAGGTGCACTGCCCATCTGGGCATAGGAAGTGGAGCTGGGGCAGTTTAAGTATGGACAGGGTTACAAAGTGGGACTGTGGAGGACAATCAGGGTGGTCTCATTTCCTGGCGGGGTCTTGCCATCTTTCTCTGTCCTGTTCCTGGATCTCAGGGACCGCTTGCGTGGTGGTTGTCCGTCTGCAGGGGGTGGGGTGCTGGTGTGGTGGTCCTGTGGCGGGGCGTCCTGTCCACTAGCGCCGGCGGAGGTGGTGGGCATTTCATCGTCCTGGCTAGTGTCAGGGGCCCCTTGGAGTGCCACGGTGTCCCTCAAGGTCTGCTGTATGTCCTTCAGCACCCCTACAATGGTGCCCAGGGCGGAGCTGATGGTCCTGAGCTCCTCCCTGAACCCCATATACATTTCGTCCTGCAGGCGCAGGGTCTCCTGCAACTTGTCCAGGACCGTGGCCATCGTCTCCTGGGAGTGGTGGTATGCTCCCATGATGGAGGATAGGGCCTCGTGGAGAGTGGTTTCCCTTGGCCTGTCCGCCCCCTGTCGCACAGCAGCCCTCCCAGTTCCCCTGTGTTCCTGTGCCTCCGTCCCCTGGACCGTGTGCCCACTACCACTGCCCCCAGGTCCCTGATGTTGTTGGGGTGGCGGGTTATCCTGGGTTCCCTGTAGTGGTGGACACACCGCTGATTGACCTGTCCTGGGTAGGGAGGTTTGGGCCCGCTGTGTGGGTGCTGTGCTGGTGTTCCCAGAGGGTGGAAGCTCGGTGTTAGGCTGTGCCTGTGCAAGGGGAACCGACTGTCCCGAGGCCCACGATGGTCCGGGCTGGTCATCAGGATCCAGTAGGGCAGAGCTGCTCTCGTCACTGTGGGCCTCTTCTGGGGGTGGAGTGGTGTTGTCTGGTCCCTCTGGTGTGGTGACGGTCCTTCGGGTTCCTGCAGGGGCATAAGAGCATGATTATTGCATGTGTGTGTGTAATGGTGTGCAGTGGGTGGATGTTTGTGTACCCCAGTGCAAGCATTCCTGTGTGTGGGTTTGTGTGATGATGGTTGGGGGGTGTTCTGGGTATATGCAGTGGGCATGCTTTAGTGAGGGGTGTCCATGCTTAGTTGTGTCATGCAGGGCTTGGTGTTGGGATGGGTGGTTTGTGTTATGGGTAGATTAGTGAGGATTTGGAGTGATAGGGGAGGGTGTGAGGGTGGGGGTGTGTGATAGCATGCAGGTAGGGTGGGGGATATGATAGTTATGATTTGACTTACCAGTGTCCCATCCTCCACCGACTCCTCCGAGGCCCTCAGGATTCATGATGGTCAAGACTTGCTCCTCCCATGTTGTTAGTTGTGGGGGAGGAGGTGGGGGTCTGCCGCCAGTCCGCTGTACCGCGATGTTGTGCCTGGAGACTGTTGAACGCACCTTCCCCCGTAGGTCGTTCCACCTCTTCCTGATGTCCTCCCTATTTCTTGGGTGCTGTCCCACTGCGTTCACCCTGTCCACTATTCTGCGCCATAGCGCCATCTTCCTGGCTATTGATGTGTGCTGTACCTGTGAGCCAAATAGCTGTGGCTCTACCCTGACGATTTCCTCCACCATGACCCTGAGCTCCTCCTCGGAGAAGCGGGGGTGTCTTTGGCGTGCCATGGGGTGGTGTAGGTGATGTGTGGGGTGGTATATGTGGTGATGAGTGTGGTGAGTGTAGTGGTGTGTGGTGTTTTGTGCGTGGATGTTGTGTGGGTGATGGTGTTGTGTGCCTCTGTGTGATGGAGTTGTCTATTCTGTGCTCTCTCTCTGGCCTTCGTTCGTGATTTTTTTGTCGTAGGGGTTTGTGGGTGATGTGGGTGTGTGTTTTATATTGTGTTGGGTGTGTGGGAGTGGTGTTTGTATGTGTATCAGGTGTGTGTATTTTGAATTGTCCAATGTGGCGGTGTTTTGGAGATGTGTGTGTATTTTGAGCGCGGCGGTGTGTACCGCCAATGGAATACCGCGGTTGAAAGACCGCCGCGTGGATTCGTGGGTCGTAATAGCATGGGCGTGTTTCTGTTGGCGTGGAGGTGGCGGATTTGTTTCCGCCAGTTTATCACTGACCTTTGGTCTGGCGGTGTTGTGTGGGTGTCTGAATTTTGGCGGATTCCAAGATGTGTGTCATAATAGCTGTGGCGGAATAACGCCGCCGCAGCGGTGTATTGGCGGTCTTCTGCACGGCGGTAAGCGGCTTTTACCGCCAATGTTGTAATGACCCCCATTGTGTTAAGAATATCAGGATATCAAAAATATTGTAGAGAGGAATATGGAAGGTAAAATATCGTTTTTAATATTGTTTTTATTATTGTTAAAATATTGAATTATAAAAAATTGTATATAGAATTGTAAGAGTTATTTTGTATGTATTTTATTGTAGTGTGTTTCATTTTATATGTCTAATCTTTTTTTATTTGTGTCTTTACTAAGATAATTTGTTACTTGTGAAATATGTGAAATTTGTACTTTCAGTTATTAGAAAGTATAAACATAATGTGTGTATATATATATATATATATATACATATATATATATATATAGTAGCAGGGTGTTGGGTTATTAGAGAATAAGGGTTTTAAAAGTGAATATTTTAATTTAAATTTTATAATAATTGTTTATTGGTAAGCAAATTAATGTTAATTTTTGTATAATTATTTTATTATAGTAAAATGTTTTCTAAATAGTTGTTTATAATTGTTGTTAATGTATACATTTATTATTTTAAATGTAAAAACATTTTATTGTGAATACTAGAATAATTATTACAGTGTTAAAAATTTTAACATTTAAAATATATGAAAAATACACTTAATAATGTAAAATATTTGAACATTGTTTATGAGACATTTTGGGACATACTTATAAAAAAATCATGCAGCGCAGCAAATTGCCTTGCTGTGCTGCACTGTGTGATAGAGAAAGGGCAGGAATGCACTGTGCAGCGCATTGCTGCCTTTTCACTGTGCTGGTACCAAATGGTCTGTCTCGCACCAATGCAGGCACCAGTGCAGACGCCAATCCAGGCACCCTTGCACCAGCATTGTTTTTGTGTAGTAAGGGACACCTTCATGCACAAAAACAATCCTTAGAGGCATTTTCCTCTTTTTAGGTCTACTGCAGTAATGGTAAATCTGGGAATGCAGCACAATCCATGGGCAGAGTAATGCAGCGATTTGCGCTGCATTCTGGTACTGTAGATTTATCAAGTCAGGCAAGGCAATACACAGTGGCTTTTTGTGGCTTGATAAATCTGACTTAGGAGTTGTGTCACTCCTATGCCCCGTTGCATGGTGCAAGGGAGATGCAAGTCTTTAATAAACATGCCTCTTTATATTTAATATTTCTTGTAAATCAATTTTTATTACATTGAAAATATTTCTAAGAATTTTTTAATGTTGAAAATTATAATGTCCTTGTACATAAATTGCTTGAAAACATTATAAGTAAGTACGATTTTATTTCAAAATGAATTAAAACAGTTGCAAGACATGGACAATTCATAGAGACAAATACAATCATAATTTAATACATCAGGTGGGTGGTGAACTTAGATTTGTTAATAAGAATAATAAAATCCATTAGAAAATGCAACAACTGAGTAATAGAAGAAAAAGATAGTTATTAAAAAAAAATCATTAACAGGGTTCATTATAGTGACTACAAAAAGAACAAGAGTCAGAAATTGCAACCATGCAATCTGTTCAGAATGGATTTTGAAAGGTCATCATGTACAAATAACATAAAGAGGTTCATATAAGAAATCGGAGTGGCAACTGCTTGTCATTATTCATTTCTTTGATGGCAAATTCCGTATACTTGAGGAAGCGGGACGTCATCTGGACAGATTCACCCTTAAGACAGATCTCCACTGCTGGCAGTAAAGTTCTGATAGGCAGGCACCTAAACATCAGTTTACCCAGTATTTCTGAGGCTAGGAAAAAATACAGAATAGATAAGCTAATGAATCAGACTCTGCTCTGCGTAAGCAGCAACAACAATCTGTGTCTTGCCCAACCTGCCATAGCAGAAATCTCTAAAAGGTATGAATCCAAAAAGGTATCTCATTTGTGTAATTTTCCATTGAAGTGGACAAGGCTGTTTCAGATAACGAGAATCCCCTGAAAGGTCATATGGCATAACAGTTTCTTTAAGGTTCATTTATTACTCAGTTCTTCAACATCCTGGTTAATCAATAGCAGTTTAGGCTGCTTATTTACTAATTTAGCCCAGAATATTATCCGCCGTTAGACGATTCTCTACGCATTTTCAGACTGACTGAATATACTGACCGGTCAATACGTATTCCACAACAATGGATTTTCTCTGATGACCATCTGTTAGCCTTGAAAAAGCCCCAGGCAGACTTGCCATAGGGGGCGAAAACATGTTGGCTTTTGCTCACAAGTCTACGACCTCCTGTCCAAAAGAGTACTAATAAACTACTTTGAATCTACCATCTTGACTCTACGTGACAATTCTATACTTTATATTACCATACACTACAAGTTTGGAATCTTACATGCGGATGCATTGCGGGTTTCGCAATTCTCTTTAATCTCAAGATTGTAATTGGGGCAAATTTGTCCATACCCCATTTTTATAACCCACATTTGGTTCAGATCAGGCATTCTGAAGGATGAGAGAGTTGGACCATAGGAACTCTGTTTCTTGATTCATCTTCCTCAAATTAGTTCAGATTATAATGTGAATAGTACATGTTACCTCTTTAGTGTCCAACACTTTATTCAAAATCATTTATGTAGGAGTGGGAATAGTAATTGTCACCCCTTTTAGTGCCCATCACCTTCCTCATATTGGTATAGATTGATCTGAGAATAGTAACTGCTACTTCTTTAGTGTCCAACACCTTTCCCAAATTGATATAGGTTGGAGTGGAATAGTAAATGCCACCTCTTTAGTATCCAACACTTCCCCAAATTGGTATAATGTGGCGTGAGAATAGTCAATGTCATCCCTTTAGTGTCCAGCAGTTTCTTTAAAATGCATGGAGTGTGATTTTTTAATTTAATTACTTTAGTGTGAAATATTTTTTAAATTGTATTTCTATGTAGCAGAAGTAGTTATGTTATTTAAATATTATTGTTGGTGTTTAGAAAGATAATGTATATTTTTCAGGTTTCATCCCATTGTTTTACATTTTTTCAACATTTCTTAAATTGTTTCATATACATATTTTCAATATCATTTTAACATGTTTATTGTGTATGTTAAATAATTGTATATTTGTATACTATTATTTAATTTATGATTTGCAATGTTTAGAATTTTTTACAACATTTACATATTTTACATGTTTAATATTTTTGTACATTTTTAAAGCATTTATTCAACATGTTTTACTTATTTTTCCTTTCATTCTTATGGAGCGATAGTATTTTTTTTTAGTTTCATTTGGTGGCCATTTTTTAAGACTTTAGTTGGTGGCTCCTAGGACCTAATGCTTGCCTCTCTTATATCATGCAATACCTCCCCTATTTCTATTTCTGTCACATTTGGGGGGTAGTTGTATTCTCCCAAACTAATTACAACATCATCTTTTGTATATGCCCTGACATATTTATGGCCTTATTTTGAGTCTGGCACTCAATAGACCACCAGATTCGCGGTGTCGGTCGGACCGCTCCGGTTGTGGCGGTCAGACGGCCACATTATGAGGTTGGCGGGCAGACCCGCTGACCTACCGCTGTCCCTGCCAGGATCTCCGATGGGCTGACGGTGGTGCAGGTTGTAATCAGCCAGGGCGGCGCTGAAGTCAGTGCTCTTTTCAAGGGTGCTGGTGCCTCTGCAGGCAGAAGTATTGCCTCTGGCTCTCTTATGAGCCGGCAACAATGCTGCAGCACTTTTGCCACTGGGCTGATGGGTGGGAACCAGCCCGTCAGCCCAGTAGGAAAGTCGTAATAGGGCAGGTGGGGAGACCGCTGCCTCAAGGGCGATCCCCTCACCACAGGTCTGCTGACTGCCAAACTTGTAATCAGGTCCTTAGTACATTTCCAATTCACATTTTCCATCCAGTTGTTGATTGTAGATGTAGCCCATGTGACATAGTAGTTGCTTTCTTTTCTGGAATGTTATGTATCTTGCTCTTTCTATCATTGTGCCTGAAGTAGTGTGATAGCATAAATAATTACAAATGTAAAATATATATATGTTTATTATTTATATATAAAATTATGCAACTACTTTGAATATAGATAAATGTATGTTCCTTGATGTTTCACACTTACTTTGTTGCAGCTTTTCTGCTGAGGATGTTGTAATTTGGAGCAGGTACTTTCTTTTCTATTGGAAAAACAGAGTGACAGTTTCATTTTAAATGTTTTTTTATTGGTAGTTTGAATTGTGATTGATGTTCTTTTTCAACAGGTTAGCAGTTTTCGAAGTAGTAGTTTTTCCTTTCAATCAGTGCAAGTAGAGATAGAAATCAGAACATGTTTTGTTAATTATTTGCCTTTTTACAGTTATAATTTTAATTACAAGTACATTTTAGTGTAATTATAAGATTTACTTACTTTGCAAGGTAGTTGTCAATATGTGTATATATTTGTTTCTGGTTACAGAATACGGCAGAGTTTCCTTGTCTTTCAGCTTTTGTCATTTTTGAAGTATCAGTTGATGAAATTAGTGTGCTGTATTAATTGTTTGTGTGAATTTATTTATTACATTTGTTTGGTTACATTTGTAAATTTGTTTATCCCAATACTTGGGATAGTATTGTTTATTCAATGCAGAACAAAGCCTGTCTCTAATATGGAAATGCGCTATGATCAGTGCTATAAATGGATACAGGTATTTAGTACTGCACTTCTTTAATTTGAAAGGTATACTACCTATATTCTCAGTAGGAAGCAGGTACCTCTCACTACGTAGAAAGCAGGCTCTCTGATGGTGAATATCTGAACTTCTATATTTCCGTTTTAAGCACTGGCTACAAGTATGCTCAAGTTTGCACATTCTGGAACACATCAGCATTCTGCCAGCAACTGCATTTTGTACAGTAGGCCCACTGAATGGTAAAAAGAGGTTCTGTCAGCAATAGTTTTCAAAAAGAGTGTCTTCTAATTGCTTTAATTTATTAGAAAGAGTGATGTATTACCACAAAACTGTGACTTAAGGAGCTAAGTTAAGCAATGAAATATGCAATTAAACACAGCTTTAGTGTGCAACCATTATGTGATACTAGTAAATGTGCAATGTTGTCAATTTAATAGACATCAATGGAGTGGCATCTTTCTCAGAATAAAGAGGCTGAGGAAGGCAGTAATGGTGACCATTGTCTGCATATTTATACATGAATCCAACCTCAAGTTGCATAATTTTAGAATTGTAGACTCCACAGCAAGTTAGGAAAATAGATTTCAATTTAATGAACAAAAGAAGACCAAAACAACAAAAATCCAATAAGTTGAAGTAGAAATATGGATTTTTAAAGAGTATCTGCAATTGTAGTACTTAAAAGCTTAAAGCACCAACTAGGGCTATCTAGTCGTGCTAGACAGGCAGACCGTGATGGAGCACAAGCCCGCTACAGGGACCAACCTTGTCCCGCTGAACCAGCATCTTGGATGGGTGGTTATGTCAACGCTGAAGATCTAATGCGAGGAGCAGAGGCAACATTGCAAAGGCGATGTGTCGGTTTTGCTCCTCGCAGTCACAGGATGCGTCATCGGCGAGCCATACAGTTATTGATACAATGTCTTTGAGATGCGGCATTGCCTACTTTGTGATGGAGGTGATGTGTCGTCATTGAGTCATGCAGCCGGCGATGAGAAGGACGATGCAAAGGTAATGTGCCAGGGCTGATGGTGATACATCGATCCTGAGCCGCTCAATCAGGGATGTGAAGTCTTTGTCCTCATTGGCAGTGGTGATGCATCCGGTCGAGGAGAGATGTGGCAGTTCCAATTAGTGCAGTGACAGCACACAAAAAACTGATGGATTAAACCCTCATCTGTGACTGGGGGTGAATGATTGATTTATTCTGCATTCCGTCCATCAACTGTTCTTTTTGCATTTGTCGCCCCAAGTGGGAAGGGTATGCCCAGACATGGGTCCCGTGCTCACTATGCTGCCACATTCAAGCTAGCCTGGCTGAAAAGGGATGATACCCCGAAACCGGTCCCAGGATGCTTGTTTCTGGTTCAGGGAGGACCTGGTCTGGCAGTTCAGGCTGGACTGTTGCCATGGGGAACAGGGTCAAGACTGATTTGCATTTGGCTGGGTCCAAACTGGAATGGCATGGTGAGCAAAAAAGCTGATGGATTAACCCCTTCGCTGCCAGGCCTTTTCCCCCTCCTGTGCTGAGCCTTTTTTTGGCTATTTGGGGCAGTTCGCTTAGGCCCTCATAACTTTTTGTTCACATAAGCTACCCACGCCAAACTTGCGTCCTTTTTTTCCAACATCCTAGGGATTCTAGAGGTACCCAGACTTTGTGGGTTCCCTTGAAGGAGGCCAAGAAATTAGCCAAAATACAGTAAAAATATCGTTTTTTTCAAAAAAATTGGAAAAAGTGGCTGCAGAAAAAGGCTTGTGGTATTTTCCCTGAAAATGGCATCAACAAAGGGTTTGCGGTGCTAAAATCACGAGCTTCCCAGCTTTCAGGAACAGGCAGACTTGAATCAGAAAACCCAATTTTTCAACACAAATTTGGCATTTTACTGGGACATACCCCATTTTTAAAATTTTTGGGCTTACAGCCTCCTTCCAGTCAGTGACAAAAATGGGCGTGAAACCAATGCTGGATCAAAGAAACCTAAACATTTCTGAAAAGTAGACAAAATTTTAAATTCAGCAAGGGGTCATTTGTGTAGATCCTACAAGGGTTTCCTACAGAAAATAACAACTGAATAAGAAAAATATTGAAATTGAGGTGAAAAAAACATCAATTTTTCTCTACGTTTTACTCTGTAACTTTTTCCTGCAATGTCAGATTTTCGAAAGCAATATACCGTTACGTCTGCTGGACTCCTCTGGTTGCGGGGATATATAGGGCTTGTAGGTTCATCAAGAACCCTAGGTACCCAGAGCCAATAAATGAGCTGCACCCTGAAGTGCATTTTCATTCTATACCAGGTATACAGCAATTCATTTGCTGAAATATAAAGAGTGAAAAATAGCTATCAAGAAAACCTTTGTATTTCCAAAAAGGGCACAAGATGAGGTGTTGAGGAGCAGTGGTTATTTGCACATCTCTGAATTCCGGGGTGACCATACTAGCATGTGAATTACAGGGCATTTCTCAAATAGATGTCTTTTTTACACACTCTCTTATATTTGGAAGGAAAAAATGTAGAGAAAGACAAGGGGCAATAACCCTTGTTTTGCTAATCTATGTTCCCCCAAGTCTCCCGATAAAAATGATACCTCACTTGTGTGGGTAGGTCTAGCGCCCACTACAGGAAACGCCCCAAAACGCAACGTGGACACATCACATTTTTTTAAAGAAAACAGAGGTGTTTTTTTAAAAGTGCCTACCTTTAGATTTTGGCCTCTAGCTCAGCCGGCACCTAGGGAAACCTACCAAACCTGTGCATTTTTTAAAACTAGAGACCTAGGGGAATCCAAGATGGGGTGACTTGTGGGGCTCTGACCAGGTTCTGTTACCCAGAATCCTTTGCAAACCTCAAAATTTGGCTAAAAAAACACATTTACCTCACATTTCGGTGACAGAAAGTTCTGGAATCTGAGAGGAGCCACAAATTTCCTTCCACCCAGTGTTCCCCCAAGTCTCCCGATAAAAATGATACCTCACTTGTGCGGGTAGGCCTAGGGCCCGCGACAGGAAATGCCCCAAAATGCAACGTGGACACATCACATTTTTTTAAAGAAAACAGAGGTGTTTTTTGCAAAGTGCCTACCTGTAGATTTTGGCCTTTAGCTCAGCCGGCACCTAGGGAAACCTACCAAACGTGTGAATTTTTGAAAACTAGAGACCTAGGGGAATCCAAGATGGGGTGACTTGTGGGGCTCCAACCAGGTTCTGATACCCAGAATCCTTTGCAAACCTCAGAATTTGGCTAAAAAAACACGTTTTCCTCACATTTCGGTGACAGAAAGTTCTGGAATCTGAGAGGAGCCACAAATTTCCTTCCACCCAGCGTTCCCCCAAGTCTCCCGATAAAAATGATACCTCACTTGTGTGGGTAGGCCTAGCGCCCGTGACAGGAAACGCCCCAAAACACAACGTGGACACATCAAATTTTTTGAAAGAAAACAGAGGTGTTTTTTGCAAAGTGCCTACCTGTAGATTTTGGCCTCTAGCTCAGCCGGCACCTAGGGAAACCTACCAAACCTGTGCATTTTTGAAAACTAGAGACCTAGGGGAATCCAAGATGGAGTGACTTGTGGAGTTCTGACCAGGTTCTGTTACCCAGAATCCTTTGCAAACCTCAAGATTTGGCTAAAAAAACACATTTTCCTCACATTTTGGTGACAGAAAGTTATGGAATCAGAGAGGAGCCACAAATTTCCTTCCAGCCAGCGTTCCCCCAAGTCTCCCGATAAAAACGATACCTCACTTGTGCAGGTGCAGATTGACCTAAAATCGGCTGGGCAGAAATGGTCTAAATGCAATTTGCCCCCGAGGTGAGCGACCCTTGCCTAATGGGTCGCTCCCCATCTCTAAAAAAACAAACAAACAAAAAAAAAACACAAAAAAACTATTTGCCCTGGCGCCTAGAGGTTTCTGCCCCCCCCCTGGGGGCAGATCGGCCTAATAACAATAGGCCGATCTGCCCCCGGGGGGGCAGAAATGGCCTAAAATAAATTTGCCCCCCACCCCCACAACCCCCCCTGGGAGCGACCCTTGCCTACGGGGTCGCTCCCCCTGCGTGACATCGGCGCCAAAAAAAAAATCCCCGGTGCCTAGTGGTTTCTGCCCCCCTTGGGGGCAGATTGGCGTAGCAAAAATAGGCTGATCTACCCCCCAGGGGGGCAGAAATGGCCTAAAATAATTCCCCCCCCAGGGGAGCGACCCTTGGCTAAGGGGTCGCTCCCCTTGTGTGAAATTTACGAAAACAAAAAAAAATCCCTGGTGTCTAGTGGTTTCTGCCCCACTTGGGGGCAGATTGGCCTCATCAAAATAGGCCAATCTGCCCCAAAGGGGGGCAGAAATGGCCTAAATATAATTTGCCCCCTAGGGGAGTGACCCTTGCCTAATGGGTCACTCCTCGCCTAAAAAAGAACCAAAACAAAACAAAAAGAAAAAGAAAAAAAAAATGATCCCTGGTGCCTAGAGGTTTCTGCCCCCCCTGGTGGGGCAGAAAAGGCCTTCCCCAAAAAATGCCCAAAATGCCCCCCCTGGGAGCGACCCTTGCCCAAGGGGTCGCTCCCTTATGTCCATTTAAAAAAATAAAAAAATTCCTGGTGTCTGCAAACAATCCGGCTTTTGAAACCCTGGGAGAGACTTCAAAGGGAAGGAAATAAATTTCCTTCCCTTTGAAGCCTCTCCGGGCCTCGCTGACGTCACGGGGGAGGTTGGGGTGGAAGGGGAAGGGCTTCCCCTTCCATCCCTGACTTGGGGGGGTGGGGGGAACCCCACAGAGGGAGCGCTAGCGCTCCCTCTGAGCTCTGTGACCAGGACGTAATGGTTACGTCCTGGGCACAGCAGCACTGTGCCTCAGGACGTAACCATTACATCCTGGGCACAGAACCGGTTAAACCCAGATCTGTGACTGGGGTGAATGTTTGATTTGTTCTGCATTCTATCCTTCAACTGTTCTTTTTGCATTTGTCACCCCAAGTGGGAAGGGTATGCCCAGACGTGGGTTCCTGTGCTCACTATGCCACCAGATTCAAGCTAGCCTGACTGAAGAGAGGTGATACCCTGAAACGTGTCCCAGGATGCCTGTTTGTTGTCCAGGGAGGACCTGCTCTGGCAGTTCTGGCTGGACTGTTCCGAAGGGTCAAGACTGATTTGCATATGGCTGGGTCCAAACTGGAATGACATGGTGAGCAAAAAAACTGATGGATTAAACCCAGATCTGTGACTGGGGGTGGATGTTTGATTTATTCTGCATTCCGCCCATCAACTGTTCTTTTTGAGTTTGTAGCCCCAAGTGCCCAGACGTGTGTCCCGTGCTCACTATCCCACCAGATTCAAGCTAGCCTGGCTAAAGAGGGGTGATACCCCGAAACCGGTCTCACATGCTTGTTTCTGGTCCAGGGAGGATGTGGTCTGGCAGTTCGGGCTGGATTGTTCCCATGGGGAAGAGGGTCAAGACTGATTTGCATATGGCTGGGTCTCAACTGGAATAGCATTGTGAGCAAAAAAACTGATGGATTGAACCCAGATCTGTCACTGGGGGAGAATGTTTGATTTGGTCTACATTCCGTCTATCAACTGTTCTTTTTGCATTAGTCACCCCAAGTGGGAAGGGTATGCCCAGATGTGGGTCTCGTGCTCACTATGCCACCGGATTGAAGCTATCCTTGCTTAAGAGGGGTGATACCCCTAAACTGGTCCCAGGTTGCTTGTTTCTGGTCCAGGGAGGACCTGGCCTGGCAGTTTGGGCTGGACTGTTCCCATGGGGCTGGGTCCAAACTGGAATGGCATGGTGAGCAAAAAAACTGATGGATTAAACCTAGATCTGTGACTGGGCGAGAATGTTTGATTTGGTCTACATTCCGTCCATCAACTGTACTTTTTGCATTAGTAATTCCAATAGCATACCTCATATTGTACAAGTTATGTCAGTGCTACACTTCCTGGCCACTGCGTTCTTTCAAACTATATTGGCCCTAGCTGCAGGGATGTATCAGCCCATGTTCAGTCTGGATTTGAGAGCTGTACTGTCTGCATTATTAAAACACCTGGACAGCTATGTCAGATTTCCCCAACATGAAGATCATCCCAGAAAGGCAGATTTTTATGCTTTGGGACACATTCCACATGTGGTTGTGTTTGAAGACTGATATAGGTTAATGGCAAGCCTACAGAGACCTGACCGTGTAAGCAGAAGGTTCAGTGACTGGGGACATTAGTACTGACCTCTGTCTGTTACATGGGTTATGATTATTTGGGAGCTATGGTATGGGTATGTGATTAGGCTTTAGCTGATGATGCATTGAGCACATATGTTTGCCTTCTAGCATTGTGAAACACTGACATGTCCCTAACTTCATAAGTATGTAGTGTGTGAAACCTATGCTGAAACTCAGAAGTTAGCAGCAGTACTACACTATGTGGACATTGGCATTCTCCAAATAAATTTGTTGGAAAGTGCAATACAAATGATCTGTATCATGTATCTTATACTTTGCCAATGCAATATCTAGCCTGGTTATACAGTAATGTGTAATGAAGATGACAAAGAGTTAATATTAGAGATTAACAGTTTAGTACCATAGTTGTTATACACGATAGTTGTTTATGGTTGATAAATTACACTAACACATGATCTGTGCTTAGGTGGTTTATTGGGGAGTGCACAATAAACAAATTGAAACAAATATGATACAGAGTTAGCAGTGAAGGGTTCAGTCATGGTGGATGACATCATCAGGGCAGCTGCTACACCATTTGCAAACACAGGTCCAGTGTCCTTGTACCATAGGAAAATAGAGATAGGTTTCAGAACAGTCAACAGGGTGTATCTGTGGCACATAAGGGGAAACAGTCAGTAGAGGTTCACTTCCTGGCAGAGTCCTGGTCTTCCATCGGCTCCTCCAGGATGTCCTGTAGGTGGATGTCCATGTTTGTGGCGGGTTCAGCTACAGAGGGTGGGGTGTCTGAGGCATTCCCTAACCCTAGCAAGGTCGCCATTCCACTAGCTGCTACAGATGTAGAAGGGTCTGATGTTTCATTGCTAGTGGAACAGGCCTGATGTTGAGTACACAAGCTACTCATGGTGGTATTCATGTCTCTCAGCACCCCAACAATGGTAGCCCAGATGGCACTTTGGGCCTGCCACTGATGCATAGCTTCCTGGTGGTTGTCCCTCTGCAGATCTCTGATCTCCCCCATCAAGGTCAGTACCTGTCCCATCCTGCCTTGGGAATGTTGGTATACTCCTAAGACTTGGGAGATAGCATCCTGGTCAGTTGTGTCCCTTGGAGCCCCCATCCTATGGCCCACAGCATTCCTCCCATGCACCCTACCCCCATGTGCCTGTGCCCCTGGCACATTGTGCCCACTCCCACTGGTGGCAGGTTCATCATTGTCAGGGGTGACAACAGGAAACTCAGATACCTGTACTTGTGGGCACACGATGAAAGACACTATCCTTGGGACACAGGTTTCATCCAGCGGGGTAGTGTCAGTCTCTGGTGTCTTCTCCATGGTGAGACTGGCAAGTTTTGGTTTTTTTAAACACAAAAAGAGAGTGTCGGGAGTGGTTCAATCCCACACATGCTCCCGTTTTGGCTAGAAAATTATCAATACACAAAAAGGTGTAACTGGATGGAACTGGACTATTAGGCCCTGTTCAGGAGGCGCTAGTTGGGCGTGTATTTTCCAGGTAGGAATGGGTGTACGAAGTGGCTGTGCCTTTTGAGGGAGTTCCCTTTACAGCTAGGTGGTCTTACACACATTATGGTGTCAGGCTTCATCATTTGACCACCTAGCCCCACCCAGGTAAGATGATACTACCTGGGCAGACTCAACCTCGTTGTTAAAAGAACTGCCAAGGGAGTGCTGAAATTAAATCTAGCTGGATAGTACAGGGATCCTGATAAAGAATTGGTGAATAAAATTACCTTACAAATCACCTGTTTCGATTGGAGATTAATTAATATAGGTGTTTGTAGGTAAGAATAAAAACTGGGGTAAGGACTCTGTTGAGAATGATGACTCACGGAGTCTAAAAATAAGGGACCAACATGTTTCTGCCCGCACTAAGAGCTGGAAGGTCTAGGGTATTCCTCAGGGTCGGGGATCCCTATAGGACCAACAGCATGAAAGCATCCTTGAAAGGTAAAGTAAATAAATGTCAGGCCTACCTGAACATTTTGTTTTGTAGGGGGAGGCCTAAGAGGATGATGAAAAAACAGTGGTGAAACGAAGGTGCCACTTCAATCAAAAACACACAGCACACAAGGGTGACAAAAACATGCAGTGAATGTCACACACAAACACATGCAGGATAGCAACAGGCAGGGGAGCCCAGATAGATGGACTTACCCTCCGAGATAAGGCAGATTGCCTCTGGTCTGGAAGATAACGGAGGGGGGGTTGCCCCTTATAGTCACACTCTGTTGAGAAGATGGAGCAAAAAAACTAAAGAGGCGAGAAGCTAGAAGAAGGTCATGGCAGGCAATGAGTGTTAATCAAGGAACCAGTATCAGTGAAATAAAAAAGACTATGGGGGTCATTACAACCCTGGCGGACGGTGTTAAAGCTGCGGGAATACCGCAAACAGGCCGGCAGAAAAAAAAAGGGAATTATGACCGTGGCGGTACAGACAAGCAGCGCGGCGGTCACCGCCAACACACAGGCGGAAGACAATGTACCGCCCACAGTATTACAACAGGCCAATCCGCCACCTTTTCCGGGGCGGATTCACCGTGGATAAAAACACGGCGGAAACAGCTTTTGCAATGGGAAAACGCTCACCTTAACACACTCCACAAGGAAGGAGGGCACCATGGAGCCGAAACTACAAATACTCCCTGCGCTTGTCTTCCTGCTCCTCTACGAACATTAGCAACGGCGGCGCCGAAGACAACGGTGAGTACTGCACCTACGACATAGGGGAGGGGGAGGCAAAAGTCAGGGGGACACACATGCAACACCCCCACCCCCACCCCGTCCCTCGCACACTACAACACACACACCAATGCATTTCCAAACATCACAGTAACAACCCACAACCACCCCGGAAGAATGCAACGACAAAAGGGAATCAGTACAACCATTGTAATGTATCAAAATACAGTAAGCTCATATATACAGAAATATATACAGTACACATTCCAAATATATACATCACGATTAGTAGTGCAGGTATGCACAATTCAATGTCCGTGGACCACTGGGCCCACAATGCATGGGCGAGGCCCACACACGATACCTGTCCAGAAACGGAGAGAACACTGCAGGGGCATTAGATAGAAATACAACAGGCACCTCAGGGGGAAGGGAAGGGGGGGCACCTCAGCCGGATGAGTGCACGACGCCAGATCCACGACGGGGCTCCATGCCCATTGATGTATCCTGGGGAGTGCAAAGACACAGTCTCTCAAGTCTCTACAGTGGGTGGGTTGCCCACTGTACCATCCTGGGGAGTGCTAAGCCACAGTCTCTCAAGTCTCTACAGTGGGTGGGTTGCCCACTGATTGTTCCTGGGGAGTGCAAAGCCACAGTCTCTCAAGTCTCTACAGTGGGTGGGTTACCTACTGTACCATCCTGGGGAGTGCAAAGCCACAGTCTCTCAAGTCTCTACAGTGGGTGGTTTGCCCACTGATCAATCCTGGGGAGTGCAAAGCCACAGTCTCTCAAGTCTCTACAGTGGGTGGGTTGCCCACTGTACCATCCTGGGGAGTGCAAAGCCACAGTCTCTCAAGTCTCTACAGTGGGTGGTTTGCCCACTGATCAATCCTGGGGAGTGCAAAGCCACAGTCTCTCAAGTCTCTACAGTGGGTGGGTTGCCCAATGTACCATCCTGGGGAGTGCAAAGCCACAGTCTCTCAGGTCTCTACAGTGGGTGGGTTGCCCACTGATTGTTCCTGGGGAGTGCAAAGCCACAGACTCTCAAGTGGATAACAGTCTCCACTGGTTCTGGAGGGGGACTGGTGCCCAGAGTGCTTCATCCTGTGAAGGATTCAGGTAGTGGATGCAGTTCTCCACTGGTTCTGGAGGGGGACTGGTGCCCAGAGTGCATCACGCTCCCCGTGACAGTCCCAGTTCCGTCACTGTCCCAGCTGCACATGGGCTAACGATGCTTGAGTTGGCGGTGCTTGCCCTGTTTAGCGGTGCTTGCCATGGCGGTCTTTGCCCTGTTCAGCGGTGCTTTCCCTGTTCAGCGGTGCTTGCCGTGGCGGTCTTTGCCCTGTTCAGTGATGCTTGCCTTGTTCAGAGGTGCTTGCCCTGTTCAGCGGTGCTTGCCATGTCCAGCGGTGCTTGACTTTGCTGTCTCTGACCTATGCAGCGGTGTGTTACATGACGGTCCCTCAGTGCCCAGCGGGGCTGTGGCTGCCGGGGCTCTCCAGGGCACTGACGCTGGCGGTGGTCTCCGGACCAGTGACGATAGTGCTGCCCTCCAGGACACTGACTCTGGCAGTGGTCTCCGGACCAGTGACGATGGGGCTGGCGGTGGCGTCCTGGCCAGCGGGGAGGATGGCGGCCTTCTCCGCCGTGCTGCTCTTACCAGACTTTGGAGACTTCTTCTGCCCCTTCACCACCTTGGGAGGAGTCACAGCTGACTCGACACTTCCCCCGGGACTGCTTTGCCGGCAGGAGTCTTTCCCCTCTCCTGTCGGGCACTGTCTGGTGCTTTACAGGGGGTGGACTGGCAGTGCTTTGGCTCCGTGTCACACTGGCTGCCCTGGTGGCCGGTGCACTCCACATACCTCTAACACGCACCACTGGTACCGGACTTTTTTTGGCTGAGGTGCTAGTACGGGACCTATGAATTGGAGGGGGGGGGGGGGTGGGACAGAGGTCAAGGTTGCTCAGGAAAAGTTTCTGACGAACACTGGGACGGGTAGCTGGAGGGGGTCTGTGAGTGGAGGAAGAGGAGGTGGTTGTAGGAGGTGTAACTTTAGATGATTTGGGTGCAGGTGCAGGTTCCGGAGGCTGTCGTGAGGTGGATGGATGTTGGGTGTGTGGGTGCCCGCGTTTGTGTACTTTGGGAGGGGGCGTCACAGACACACTGGGAGAGGACACAGGGGACGTGTAAATGGTAGTGGGGGTGGTGAGTGCAGGTGAGCGGGGTGTGGTGCTGGGTGTTCTGGTGTGAGTCCTAGTGGCTGTAGTGGTAGTGCATGCAGGTGAGAGTGTAGACGACACTGGGAGGGAGGAGGGAGACGACGGGGAGGGGGACACAGTGGAGGCAGTGGATGTTGCTGTGTCTGTATGTGGGTGATGCTTGTGTGTGTGCCTGTGGGATGTGTGGTGCCTATGTTTGCCTGAGCTGCCCTTGTGTGTTGAGGTGTGTGCAGGCTGGTCTGATGGTGTGCTTGGGATAGGCTGGGGTACAGGGGATTGGATCTGGGTGGAGGAAGTTGGAGGGGGAGGCTAGACACAGGGACAATGGCTGCCATCAGTGCTGAGGCCAGAGATTGCAGGGTTCGATGATGGGCAGCCTGACCAGAATGAATGCCCTCCAGGAATGCATTAGTGTGTTGCAACTCCCTTTCTACACCCTGGATGGCATTCACAATGGTAGACTGCCCAACAGTGAGTGACCTGAGGAGGTCAATGGCCTCCTCACTGAGGGCAGCAGGGGTCACAGGGGCAGGGGCTGAGGTGCCTGGGGCGAAGGTGATGCCCACCCTCCTGGATGAGCGGGCATGGAGCGAAGGCTGAGGGGCTGCTGGGAGGGCAGTGCTGGTACGGGGGTGGCGGCTGTACCTGTAGAAGTGGGGGGCACAGATGGTGTCGCCACTACAAGGGAGCTCCCATCGGAGGACGAGTCCGTGTCAGTGTTTGCTTATCCGGTGACCGAAGTGAAGCTCCCCTCGCCCTCCGTCCCACTGGTGTATTCTGTGTCCGTGGTGTGGCCCTCCGAGGCCATGTGGGATGCATCCCCCTTGTGCTCCGGTGCCACTGTACCTCCGCCTGATGATGCTGATGCACAAAAGAACAGGGAGAGCACAAAAAGGGGTGGGGAAACAGAAGAAAGACAGGTTGAGTGCATGGTTTACCGCTACCGTTGGCGGACAATATAGACACAGCAGCCCACTGCTCTACGCCGTGCTCTTGGCCTCTACAGATGCAGTTCCTGGGATATGGCCTACATGGCTATGAGTGTCATCTACCCACATAGATGACACAGGGGCATGTACTTGGCACTCTACAGAGGTGAGGTGGAGTGGCACATGGCCTGCATTCCAGAGGGGCCTAGCCTACGGAACTCGCCCGGGCCTAGGAAAACCCACAGCCCTCCTCTCCCACCCAGACCCCTCCACAGCGCGCAAAGTCATGAAAATGTGAGTGTACTCACCCCCTTGTGTCTGCTGTGATGCCCTCATGCGCCCATCCAACTCAGGGTAGGCCACCGCCAGGATCCGGAACATCAGGGGTGTCATGGTGCGACGGGCACCCCTGCCAGGTTGGGCGGCCATCCCCAGCTGAGCCTCCACCGTCTTCTTGCTCCAGCGGCGAATGTCCTCCCATCTTTTACGGCAGTGGGTGCTCCGTCTCTGGTGGATCCCCAGGGTCCGGACGTCCTTGGCGATGGCACACCAAATATCCTTCTTCTGGTGGGCGCTGACCTACATGACATGTACAGGGGAAGAAGAGAAGTCATTAGCAACAGCACCGTCGAAGTGAGTGGCCCACATTCCTGCCCTTGCCATGTGGCACATGCAATCACACTTCTTCATGCTCGCAGAACTCTGCCCCCTTCCTACTGACATCCAGCCCTCTCCACCCAGGCATAGCCCATACAACGTGCTCCCTGTGTACTTACCTGTTGGTCTGGAGGACCGTAGAGGAGCATGTACTGGGGGAGGACCCCGTCCACGAGCTTCTCCAACTCCTGTGCAGTGAAGGCAGGGGCCCTTTCCCCAGACGCACCAGCCATTGTCTCTTCCAGACCGAGGTCACAGCAGCACTTGCAGTGTAGGTCCTCTCCTGTCGAAGATCAGGTATTGAGTGATTGAACAGACAGAAAATGGCGGTCACGTCCGCGGCAGTGACGTCCGCGGCGGTGCATATCATCACCGCCGGCGCACTTCGTCATTGGCTCCTGGGACCCATAGGGTCTAATGTTAACCACTGCAGCATTGCGCCGCGGTCTTTGACCGCCTACCGCGACGGTGTACAACGCCAGCGCAGTTACCTCACATCCCATTGTCCCACTTTAGAGGTCAGGCAGCCGCCATTTCAGGGGCCCACATGGCTTCATTTACAACTGCGTCACACATACCTAGGTCTAGACTCAACACACATACAGGAAGAATTTTGTATTTAGTGTCGTGTTCTGTGTAGCTGTGGGTACATACCTCAGAATTGGTTGACTCTGTGGTCTCTGTTGTCCTTCCTAGGCACCGTCAGCTGGGACATGTGAGGAGATGGCGGAATCCTCCAGTGTACCTGTTAACAATGGAGGAGCAACATTTAAATATCACCTACAGGTCATAATCACATACAGGTTTGACCATGCCACAATCCAGGAACTGTGTACCCAGTTGGAGCCAGACCTGATGTCACCAATCCGCCATCCCACAGGAATCCCCCCTCAAGTGCAGGTGCTATCAGTGCTCCATTTCCTAGCAAGTGGGTCATTTCAAACAACAGTGGCCATGGCATCAGGGATGTCCCAGCCTATGTTTTCCAACGTGTTGTCCAGAGTGTTGTCTGCCCTGCTGAAACACGTGAGGAGCTACATCGTTCTCCCTCAGGTGGAGGATTTGGCTACAGTTAAAGGTGACTTCTATGCCCTGCGACATATCCCTAACATCATAGGTGCCATTGATGTGACCCATGTAGCTTTGGTCCCCCCACAGGAGTGAACAGGTGTACAGGAACCGGAAGAGTTATTATTCGATGAATGTACAGATGGTATGTTTGGCAGACCAGTACATCTTGCAGGTAAATGCTATGTTCCCTGGCTCAGTGCATGACGCCTACATCCTGCGGAATAGAGGCATCCCGTATGTGATGGGTCAACTCTAGAGGCACTGTGTGTGGCTATTAGGGGACTCTGGTTACCCCAACCTGTCATGGCTATTGACCCCAGTGAGGAATCCCAGGACCAGGGCAGAGGAACTAACAACATGGGAGGAGCAGGTCTTGGCGATTCTGCATCCTGCGGGCCTCGCAGGAGTAGGCGGAGGAATGGACTCTGGTAAGTCAAATCTTAACTATTACATCCCCCACCCTACCTGCATGCTATCACTTACCCCCACCCTCACCCCCAGCACCCCAACTCCTCACATATGTCCCAACATCACAAACCACCCATCCCAACACCAAACCCTGCATGCAACAACAGAGCATGGACACCCATCACTAAAGCATGCACACTGCACATACCCATACAACCCCCTAAACCACCATCACACAAGCTCCCACAAAGGAATGCAAGCACTGGAGTACACGCTCACCCACCCATTGCACACCATGACACCTACAGATGTAATAACCATCCTTTTATACCCCTGCAGGACCCCTACCCAACGTCACCAGACAGGAGGGTCCACACATGTCCACACCACCAACAGAAGAGGCCCACAGTGATGACAGCACCTCTATCCAACTGGATCTAGATGACCAGCCCGGCCCGTCGGGGACCTCTGGACAGTCGGTTCCCCTCACACTGGCACAGGCCATCACAGACCTTCCCCCCTCTGCAAACCCCAGCACAGCACCCACCCAGCGGGCCCATACCTCCGTCCCCAGGACACGTCAATCAGCTGTGTGTCCACCACTACAGGGAACCCAGGCTAACCCACCACCCCAACAACAACAGGGACATGGGGGCAGTGGGAGTGGGCACACAGTCCAGGGGACGGAGGCCCAGGAACACAGGGGAACTGGGAGGGCTGCTGTGCGACAGGGGGCGGACAGGCCAAGGGAACCCACCCTCCACAAGACCCTCTCCTCCATCATGGGAGCCTACCACCACTCCCAGGAGACAATGGCAACGGTACTGGCCAAGTTTCAGGAGACCCAGCGCCTGCAGGAGGAACAGTATATGGGCTTCAGGGAGGAACTCAGAACCATCAGCTCCACCCTGGGCACCTTCGTAGGGGTGTTGAAGGAACTTGTGAACACCAGGAGGGACACTGTGGCACTACAAGGGGCCCCTGACACTAGCCTGGACAATGAACTGCCCACCACCTCCGCCGGCGCTAGTGGACAGGACGCCCCGCCAAAGGACCACCACACCAGCACCCCACCCCCTGCAGAGGGAGAACCACCCCGCAAAAGGTCTCTGAGATCCAGTACAAAGACAGAGCATGATGCCAGAAATGAGACCACCCTGGTTGTCATCCTACTGTCCCAATTTGTCACCCTGTCCATACTTAAACTGCCCAACCTCCACTTCCTATGCCCATTTGGGCAATGCACCTGTGAGACTAATAGACTGGACTCTGCCATGGACATTCCTCCGTCATCACCCCTCACCATTTCACTACCCCCTCCAATATTGAGCACTTAAATAAATACACTTAAAACACAAAACAATCTGCAGTCTGTCTGTTATTTCGAAATAGTGTATTAGCAATTACAGTGACAAAATGCTCTTTCAATTGTAATGTCAACATACCTATGTCACACAGCTCAAGTCCATGAGGAATCAAAGCAGATGTCACACAGTGGGACCCACATCTGTGAAATCGTAAGGGAAAGTGACAACTCAGTGACCATACACTGGGTGAAAGCGACAGACAGTAGAGAGGTAGTAGTGTTTAAGTACATGTAGTTGACAGGTCTGTACTCTTAACTGTGTCTCACTGGAAATATTGCTGGATCACTGAGTCCCTGTTGTTCATGTCTTCTTCCTCTGCTTCCTCGTCTTCACTATCCACAGGCTCCACAGCTGCAACAACACCGCCATCTGGACCATCCTCCTGCAGAAAAGGCACCTGTCCTCGCAATGCCAAGTTATGAAGCATACAGCAGACCACGATGATCTGGCACACCTTCTTTGGTGAGTAGAATAGGGATCCACCTGTCATATGGAGGCACCAGAACTTGGCCTTCAGGAGGCCGAAGGTCCGCTCGATCACCCTCCTAGTTCGCCCATGGGCCTCATTGTAGCGTTCCTCTGCCCTTGTCCTGGGATTCCTCACTGGGGTCAGTAGCCATGACAGGTTGGGGTAACCAGAGTCACCTGCAAATGGTGAGGGACAAGTATTAGACACACACTAACCTGTATGGTAACCCCAGACCCAGACAACCATTCCCACTGTCTTGCTTCCAGGTGCTCACCTAATAGCCACACACGGTGCCTCTAGAGTTGACCCATCACATAAGGGATGCTGCTATTCCGCAGGATGTAGGCGTCATGAACTGAGCCAGGGATCTTGGCATTCACATGGGAGATGTACTGGTCTGCCAAACATACCATCTGTACATTCATAGAATGATAACTCTTCCGGTTTCTGTACACCTGTTCACTCCTGTGGGGCAGGACCAAAGCCACATGGGTCCCATCAATGGCACCTATAATGTTGGGGATATGTCCCAGGGCATAGAAATCACCTTTCACTGTAGGCAAATCCTCCACCTGAGGGAACACGATGTAGCTAAGCATGTGTTTCAGAAGGGCAGACAACACTCTGGACAATACGTTGGAAAACATAGACTGGGACATCCCTGATGCTATGGCCACTGTTGTTTGAAATGACCCACTTGCTAGAAAATGGAGCACTTACAGCACCTGCAGTTGAAGGGGGGTTCCTGTGGGATGGCGAATTGCTGACATCAGGTCAGGCTCCAACTGGGTACACAGTTCCTGGATTGTGGCATGGTCAAGCCTGTATGTGATTATGACATGTCGCTCCTCCATTGTCGACAGTTCCACCAATGGTCAGTACACCGGAGGATACCGCCATCTCCTCACATGTCCCAGCGGACGGTGCCTATGAAGGACAACAGCGAGCACAGAGTCAAACAACTCCGAGGTACGTAAACACAGTTTACACAGAACACCAATCATACACAAAAGGTGGCCTGTATGTGTGTTGAGTCTAGGCCTAGGTATGTGTGACGCAGTTGGAAATGAAGCCATGTGGGCCCCTGAAATGGCGACTTCCTGACCTCTGAAGTGGGACAATGGGATGTGAGGTAACTGTGCTGGCGTTGTACACCATCGCGGTAGGCGGTCAAAGACCGCGGCGCAATGCTGCATTGGTTAACATTGGCCCCTATGGGTCCCAGGAGCCAATGACGATGTGCGCCGGCGGTGACGGTACGCACCGCCGCGGACGTGACCGCCATTTTCTATCTGTTCAATCACTCGATACCTGATCTTCGACAGGAGAGGACCTACATTGCAAGTGCTGCTGTGACCTCGGTCTGGAAGAGACAATGGCTCGAGTGGCTGGGGAAAGGGCCCCTGCCTTCACATCGGAGGAGTTGGAGAAGCTCGTGGATGGGGTCCTCCCCAGTACACGCTACTCTACGGCCCTCCAGACAAACAGGTAAATACACTGTGTGCATGCTGTACGGGCTATGACTGTGTGGAGTGGGGTGGATGAAAGATGGGGGGGAGATTGAGGCGTGCATGAAACGACGGTGAGTGCATGTGCTTCATGGCAAGGGTAGTGATGGGGGCCAATCACTTTGATGGTGCAGTTGGTAATAACTACTCTTTTTCCCCTGTACATTTCATGTAGGTCAGCACCCACCAGAAAAAAGATATTTGGCGTGCCATCGCCAAGGACGTACGGACCCTGGGGGTCTACCACAGACGGAGCACCCACTGCCGTAAAAGATGTGAGGACATTCGCCGCTGGAGCAAGAAGACAGCGGAGGCTCAGCTGGGGATGGCCTCCCAACGTGGGAGGTGTGCCCGTCGCACCATGACCCCCCCTGATGTTCCGGATCCTGGCGGTGGCGTACCCGGAGTTGGATGGGCGCTTTAGGGCATCACAGCAGACACAAGGGGGTGAGTACACTCTCATTCTGCTGACTTTGCGCGCAGTGGAGTTGTCTGGGTGGGTGAGGTGGGCTGTGGGTTTCCCTAGGCCAGGGCGAGTTCCGTAGGCAAGGCCCCTCCGTAAGGCAGGCCATGTAGCACACCAGCCCACCTCTGTAGAGTGCCAAGTACACCTAGTCATGCCCCTGTGTCATCTATGTGTGCAGATGTCGTCCATAGCCTTGTAGGCCATTTCCCAGGAATTGAACAGTGGAGCCCAAGAGCACGGCGTAGTGCAGGGGGCTTCTGTGTGGTTGTTGTGTCTGCCAATGGTAGCGGTAATGCATGCACTCAACATGTCTCTCTTCTGTCTTCCCCCCCTTTTTGTGGTCTCCCTGTTCTTGTGTGCATTAGCATCATCAGGCAGAGGAGCAGTGGCACCGGAGCAGGAGGGAGCTGCATCCCACATGGCCCTCGACGGTGACACTACGGAGTCTGAATTCACCAGTGGGACGGACGGCAAGGGGAGCTCTACGGTGGGACAGGAGCTGAGACCAGCGACACGGACTCGTCCTCTGATGGGAGCTCCCTTGTGGTGGCGGCAACATCTGTGCCCCCCCCCATCTACAGGTACAGCCGCCACCCCCCCCACCAGCACCGCCCTCCCAGCAGCCCCTCAGGCTTTGCCCCGTGCCTGCTCACCCAGGAGGGTGGGCATCACCTTTGCCCCAGGCACCTCAGGCCCTGCCCCAGTTACCCCTGCTGCCCTCAGTGAGGAGGCCATTGACCTCCTCAGGTCCCTCACTGTTGGGCAGTCTACCATTTTGAATGCCATCCAGGGTGTAGAGAGGCAGTTGCAACAAACTAATGCATTCCTGGAGGGCATTCATTCTGGTCAGGCAGCCCTTCAGCGAGCTTTTCAGACTCTAGCCTCAGCACTGATGGCAGCCATTGTCCCCGTCTCTAGCCTCCCCCCTCAAACTTCCTCCACCCAGACCCAATCCCCTCTACCTCAGCCCATCCCAAGCACACCTACAGACCAACATGCACACACCTCAACACCCAAGGGTAGCTTAGGCTGCCAGACATAAGCACCACACATCCCACAGGCATTCACGCAAGCATCACAAACATGCAGACACACCAACATCCACTGCCTCCACTGTGTCACCCTCCTGCTCGTCTCCCTCCTCCCTCCCAGTTACTTCTACACTCACAGCTGCATGCACTACCTCTACAGCCACTACGTCCCTCTCCAGCACACCCACCACCACACCCCACTCACGTGCAGTCACCACCCCCACTACCATTCACATGTCCCCTGTGTCCTCTCCCAGTGTGTCTGTGACGCCCCCTCCCAAGATACACAAACGCAGGCACAAACCCACCCAACAGCCATCCACCTCACGACAGCATCCAGCGCATGCACCTTCACCCAAAGTCACCAAACGTACACCTCCTACAAACACCACCTCTTCCCCCACTCCCAAACCCCCTCCAGCTACCCATCCCAGTGTCTCCAAAAAACTTTTCCTGACCACCATTTGACCTCTTTCCCACACCTCCCCCACCCCGTCCATCTCATAGGTCCAGAACTAGCACCTCAGCCACAACATCTCCGGGACCAGTTGTGCCTGTAGTCACCGGAATCTGGAGTGCACCGGCCACCAAGGCAGCCAGTGTGGCACGGAGCCACAGCACAGACAGTCCCCCACCTGTGCAGCATCAGAAGTTGCCCTGTGCCCGGCGGGAGAGGGGGAAGACTCCAGCCACCAAAGCCGCTCCCAGGGATCCAGGTGGGAGTGTGGAGTCAGCTGTGACACCTTCCAAGGTGGGGAAGGGCCACAAGAAACCTGGCAAGTCTGGGAAGAGCAGCACGGCGGAGAAGACCACCATCATCCCCGCTGCCCAGGAGGCCACCGCCAGCTCCAGCCCAGCTACCCAGGAGGCCACTGCCAGCACCAGCCCTGCTGCCCAGGAGGCCACTGCCAGCACCAGCCCCGCTGACCAGGAGCCAACCAACAGCACCAGCCCAGCTGCCCAGGAGGCCACCGCCAGCACCAGCCCAGCTGCCCAGGAGGCCACCGCCAGCAAAAGCCCCGTTGGGCCATGAAGGACCGCCAGCAAAAGCCCCGTTGGGCCATGAAGGACTGCCAGCAAAAGCCCCGTTGGGCCATGAAGGACCGCCAGCAAAAGCCCCATTGGGCCATGAAGGAACGCCAGCAGCTGAGACCCTGCAATGGAGACCGCCATCTCAAGCACCACTGAACATGGCACCGCCGTCTCAAGCACTGCTGAACATGGCACTGCCGTCTCAAGCACTGCTGCACAGGGCACCGTCGTCTCAAGCACCGCTGCAAAGGGCACCGCCATCTCAAGCACCGCTGGCCCATGAGCAGCAAGGGCACTGACGCAACTGAGTCCGTCACGGGGTGAATGATGCACTCTGGGCACCATGCCCCCTCCAGAACCAGTGGAGACATACATCCACAACCTCTTATCCACTTGAGAGACTGTGGCTCTGCACTCCCCAGGATGGAACAGTGGGCAAACCACCCACTGTAGAGACTTGAGAGACTGTGGCTTTCCACTCCCCAGGATTGAACAGTGGGCAAACCACCCACTGTAGAGACTTGAGAGACTGTGGCAGAGACTTGAGAGACTGTAGCTTTGCACTCCCCAGGATTGAACAGTGGGCAGCCCACCCACTGTAGAGACTTGAGAGACTGTGGCTTTGCACTCCCTAAGATTGAACAGTGGGCAGCCCACCCACTGTAGAGACTTGAAAGACTGTGGCTTTGCACTCCCCAGGATTAAACAGTAGGCAGCCCACCCACTGTAGAGACTTGATAGACTGTGGCGTTGCACTCCCCAGGATTGAATTGGGCATGTGGCCCCCTCGTGGATTTGGTGTCGTGCACTCAAGCGGCTGAGGTGCCCCCCCTTTCCCTCCCCCTGAGGTGCCTGTTTAGTTGCTGTCTGATGCCCCTGCAGTGTTCTCTCCGTCATGGTCAGGGATCTTGTGTGGGCCTTGCCCATACCGTGTGGTCCCGGTGTTCCACAGACTTTCTTAGAACACTACCTGGACTACTATGCTTGGTATATATTATGTACATGGTGTATATATATCTATTTCTGCCTACTTGCTTTTAATATGTTACAATGGTTACACTCATTTTCTATTGTCTTGGCATTCTTCCAGGGGGTTTGGGGGGCGTAACTGTGATGTATTGATACGCATTAGTGTGTGTGTTGTAGTGGGTGAGGGTGTGGGTGGGGGTGTTGCATGTGTGTGTCCCTATTTTTTCCCTCCCCCCTCCCCTGTGTCGTAGGTGCAGTACTCACCGTGGTCTTCGCCGCCGGCGCTCGTGCTCCTGGTAGAGGAACAAGAAGATGAGGGCTGGAAAAATGTGAAGCTCTGGTTCCATGGCGTCCTCGTTCCTCGTGGAGTGTGTAGAGGTGAACGTTTTTTCTTCGGGATTCCTGTTTCCGCCGTGTTTTTATCCGCGGTGAATCCGACCCGGAAAAGGTGGCGGATTGGCCTGTCATAATAGTGTGGGCGGTACATTGTCTCCCGCCTGTCTGTTGGCGGTGACCGCTGCGCTGTTTGTTTGTACCGCCGTGGGGGTCGGAGTGTTAAAGTGGCTGTCTTTGTTGCTGGTTTCCGCCACGGTCGTGATTCCAAATTGTTTACAGCCGCCCTGTTGGCGGTCTTACCGCCGCTTTAACACCGACCGCCAGGGTTGTAATGACCACCTATATGCGTAATGCGGGATTCAGGAGATAAATATTCAATAAATCTTCGATGAAGACGCCTAGAGAACCAATAAGCTTATTGTGGAGCTGGTCAATGATCGAGAAACGCTTTTCCATAAGGAAATAAACAATATCGTATCGTAAAATGAGTCAAAGAGGGCCCCCCGGGGCGGGAGAGTTTCAAAACTTACCACTCGAAAGGGTGCAACCGGTGTGAGCCCCTGTAGTCCGTTTTACAGGCACTCGAGTAATGCTGTGAGCGAGCTCAAGGAATTTAAGGACCCGGCTGGCACCAATAAAGCACCAATTAAATCCAAGTGGCCTCGTGGGGTCGGGAACCCCAGAAATACTAGAGAGACGTGTTGCGTCTCGCCGAGCCTGGAGCATCCAGGAAACGTAGTACCCAGCTTCCGAGGATCGTATGTATCTGCAGTGGCCGTACCAATCAGACTGTTTACACGCTCCACTCTGAGTCAGTGGAGACGTGCGATCTAATGTTTATGCCATTGCTGGACGTGGCTATCAGAGAGAAAGAAAGAAAGAAAAGGAGGAAGGGAAAGAGAAAGGAAAAACAGGGGAGGGGGGTGCGTGGGAGGGTGGAAGGAGGAGGGGGGCAAGAAGGGAAAAAGGATTGTGGGAGGAATAAAGAATAAGGGCCAGCTGAGTGATGGTCAGAGAAAGCAGGAGGAAGGAAGTTATAGGGGGGAAATTAAGAGAATAGGAAAAAGAGGGGGAGGGAAGAAGAGGGGCTGAGGGAAGAAATTTATATTGGGACAGGGAAAAGGAGAGGAAGAGAAGTTAAACTTAGGAAGTAGAGTCAATGCAAGAGGGGGACTAAAAGACAAGGAGGAGAGAGAGAAAAGAAGAGGACAAATGGAGGACCTGCGAAAGAAAGAAGGGGGGGGAGAGGATAAAGGGGAGACCGGGAGAATAGAAACAGGTAAAAAGGAGAGGATAGTAGGAAAGTGGAGGAAGGGAACGGAGGGTTTTTAGATGAAGATGGGAGTGATATTGTTATTACATGGCTGACCGTTGGATATTGTTGTTCAGTCCCATGGTATCGGTATGTAGCCTCCACACCCATCTCTGTTCATAGAACAGTTGTTTCTGCTTCAAGTTCAAGGTTGGGTGGTTATGTTTATCAATGACACACTACTCCATATCGTAGGGATTGTGGTTGTTGGTGAATTAATGTTCAGTGAGTCAAGTGGCATCTCGTTTGCATCTGATTGTACTTCGGTGTTCGCAGATGCGAGTACCCACTCTCCTGGTGGTCATTCCAATATATTTGAGTCCACACGGACACTTTATCATGTAAATAACATTCTTGCTGTTGCAATTGTTGAAATTCCTCAGTTCCCATGGTGTCTGTAGACCCAATTCTAACTTAAGGGTATTCTTTGTAAATTGACATACACTGCAATTCTCGCATGGGAAATGTCCTTTCGGTGGTGGTAATCCCCATAAAGTCCCTTGCCTGCTGATAAGGGGCTTATCCCGTGGTCGAGTATGGATGATTATGTTGCGAATGCGTTACATTGATGACATCCTCCTGATTTGGAAAGGCACAAAGGAGGAAGCAACCACTTTTGTGACATGGCTAAACGCTTTAAATCCTTTCTTAAAATTGACATAACTATAGGTAACCCAGAAATTTCCTTCCTTGACCTTCTCATCACGGAAAAAGATTGCTTTCTTAAGACAGAAGTTTTTTACAAACCGACAAATAGGAATAATCTGTTACAATTCCAAAGTTTTCATCTGCGCTCTCTAAAGCAGAACCTCCCAGTGGGACAATTCTTGCGCCTGCGGCGTAACTGCACAGAAATAACAGATTACAACAAACATGCCAAAAAGCTCACCAATAAACTACGGGCTAAAGGATATCCTGCACATCTCACGAGAAGAGCCAAAAAGTGAGCTCGCTCAAGTCATAGGGATACGCTATTGCAACCCTCTGTAAGGACTGATAATAAAGACAGTATAATCTGTGTAACAACTTTTAATCCTGTATCTAATACAGTAAAAAAGATAATCAAAGAGGACTGGAAAATCTTAACCTCAGGAGGCCTCCCTTTCAAGCCCCCCCTCAATGCCTTCAAAAAAGCTAAAAGCATTCGCGACATAATCATCCATACTCAACCACGGGATAAGCCCCTTATCAGCAGGCAAGGGACTTTATGGGGCTTACCACCACCGAAAGGACATTTCCCCTACGGAAATTGCAGTGTCTGTCAATTTACAAAGAAGACCCTTTAGTTAGGATTGGGTCTACAGACACCATGGGGACTGAGGAATTTCACGAATTGCAACAGCAAGAATGTTATTTACATGATAGTGTCTGTGTGGACTCATATATATTGGAATGACCACCAGGAGAGTGGGTACTCGCATCTGCGAACATGCAGTACAATCAGATGCAAATGAGACGCCACTCGATTTACTGAACATTACATCACCAACAACCACAATCCCAACGATAGGAAGTGGTGTGTCATCGATAAACTTAACCACCCAACCATGAACTTGAAGCAGAAACTACTGTTCTATGAACAGAGATGGGTGTGGAGGCTACATACCAATACCATGGGACTGAACGACAATATCCGATGGTCAGCCCTGTAATAACAATATCACTCCCATCTTCATCTAAAAACCCTCTGTTCCCTTCCTCCACTTTTCTGCTTTCCTCTGAAGCCCCGCCCACCCTCTCCTTTTTACCTGTTTCTATTCTCCCGGTCTCCCCCTTTTTTCTCCCCCCCCTCCTCTTTCTTTCTCAGGTCCTCCATTTGTCCTCTTCTTTTCCTCTCTCCTCCTTGTCTTTTAGTCCCCCTCTTGCATCTACTCTACTTCCTAAGTTTAACTTCTCTTCCTCTCCTTTTCCCTGTCCCAATATAAATTTCTTCCCTCAGCCCCTCTTCTTCCCTCCTTCTCTTTTTCCTATTCTCTTAATTTCCTCCCCCTAAAACCCCCTCCCTCCCTCCTGCTTTCTCTGGCCATCACTCAGCTGGCCCTTATTCTTTATTCCTCCCACAATCTTTTTTCACTTCTTGCCCCCCCTTTATTTCCCCCCTCTCTCCTCCTTCCACCCCCCCGCACACACCCCCACCCCAGTTTTTCCTTTCTCTTCCTCCTTTTCTTTCTTTCTTTCTCTCTGATAGCTGCATCCAGCAATGGCATAAACATTAGATCGCGCGTCACCATAGACTCGAAGCGGAGCGCACAAACAGTCTGGTTGCTACGGGAACCGCAGATACATATGATCCTTGGAAGCCGGGGACTACGTTTCCCGGCTGCCCGAGGCTCGGCGAGACACACCGTGTCTCTCAAGTATTTCCGGGGTTCCTGACCCCTGCGAGGCCACTTCTGGACCCTCAGTCGTTGCTGGCATTGCACTGCATCAGCTGTGTCTGCTTAATGGTTTAATTGGTGCTTAATTGGCACCAGCCGGGTCCTTAAATTCCTAGGGCTCGCTCACAGCATTACTCGAGCGGCTGGAAAACTGACCATTGGTGCTCACACTGGTTGCACCCTTTGGAGTGGTAAGTTTTGAAACTCTCCCCCCCCCCGGGGGGCCCTCTTTGACTCATTTTACGATACGATATTGTTTTTTTCCTTAAGGAAAAGCGTTTCTCGATCATTGACCAGCTCCACAATAAGCTTATTGGTTCTCTATGCGTCTTCATCGAAGATTTATTGAATATTTATCTCCTGTATCCAGCATTACGCAAATAGGCCCTCATTACAACCCTGGCAGTCGGTGGTAATGCGGCGGTAAAACCGGCAACAGGCCGGTGGTAAATAAAATTGAATTATGACCATGGCGGAAACCGCCAACATAGACAGCCACTTTAACACTCGGACCGCCACGGCGGTACAAACAAACAGCATGGCGGTCACCGCCAACAGACAGGCGGAAGACAATGTACTGCCCACACTATTATGACACCTTTTCCGGGGCGGATTCAACGCGAACAAAAACACGGCGGAAACAGGATGTGGAAGGGAAAACAATCACCTCTACACACCCCATGAGGAACCAGGACGCCATGGAGCCTGAACTCCAAATCCTCCCTGCGATAGTCTTCCTGCTCCTTTACCAGGAGCACGAACGACGGCGGCGACGACAAGGTGAGTACTGCACCTACAACACAGGGGAGGGGGAGGGAAAAGAGAGTGACACACACACGCAACACCCCCACCCCCACCCTCACCCACAACAACATACACACAAATACATGCTGCAACATTACATTTACACCCCCCAGCCCCCACTGGAAGAACGCAATGACAAAATGAAATGATTGTAACCATTGTAATCAAGAATAATCCATTAGTCAAAAAGTTACATACACTATAAACAATTATGTACACCAAGAAATTCAAGTCCAGGTACTGCACCTATATAGTCTGTGGGCCACTGGGCCCAAAATGCATGGGCGAGGCCCACACTCGATATCCGATCGAAACGGAGAGAACACTGCAGGGGCATCAGATCGAAATAAAGCAGGCACCTCATGGGGAAGGAAAGGAGGGGCACCTCTGCCGGATGAGTGCACGCCGCCAGCTCCATGAGGGGGCTCCATGCCCATTGATGTATCCTGGGGAGTGCAAAGCCACAGTCTCTCAAGTCTCTCCAGTGGGTGGTTTGCCCACTGCTTTTTCCTGGGGAGTGCAAAGCCACAGTCTCTCAAGTCTCTTCAGTGGGTGGTTTGCCCACTGCTTTATCCTGGGGAGTGCAAAGCCACAGTCTCTCAAGTCTCTCCAGTGAATGGTTTCCCCACTGCTTTTTCCTGGGGAGTGCAAAGCCACAGTCTCTCAAGTCTCTCCAGTGGGTGGTTTGCCCAATGCTTTTTCCTGGGGAGTGCAAAGCCACAGTCTCTCCAGTGGGTGGGTTGCCCACTGCTTTTTTCTGGGGAGTGCAAAGCCACAGTCTCTCAAGTGGATAACAGTCTCCACTGGTTCTGGAGGGGGCTTTGTGCCCAGAGTGCTTCATCCTGCCAAGGACAGAGGTAGTGGATGTCTTTCTCCACTGGTTCTGGAGGGGGCTTTGTGCCCAGAGTGCTTCATCCTGCCAAGGACTGAGGTAGTGGATGTGACACTCCACTGATGGTGGTGCAACATGCAAGCTGCCGAGGCCCCTGGAACTGACCACCAGCCTTGTACGAAGGACCACTGGGGATGGCAGCCATGTCTGCGGTGGTGCCACTGGCTCAGGATGTCGCGGGGCCACTGGTGGTGCTGGCGGCGGGGTCAGTAGCGGCGGTGCTTGCGGCGGTCATTGTGGCGGCAGTGATGGTGGTGGCCTCACTGACTGCGGTGCAGGTGACTGGTTCACTGACTGCTGTGCTGGTGGCTGGCTCACTGACTGCCGTGCTGGTGGCGGTGTCAGTAGCGGCGGTGCTGGTGGCTGGCTCACTGACCGCGATGCTGGCGGCGGTGTCAGTAGCGGCGGTGCTGGTGGCGGGCTCACTGACTGCGGTGCTGGCGGCGGTGTCAGTAGTGGCGGTGCTGGTGGCGGGCTCACTGACTGCAGTGCTGCTGAAGGGCACAGTGTCTGGGGTGCTGGTGAAGGGCTCAGTATTTGGAGTGCTGGCGACGGTGTCCGTGGCGGCAGTGCATGTAACGGTGCCGGTGGCGGTCTTATCCGCCGTGCATGTTGGCGGCGACGTTGACTTGCCATTCATTTTCAGGTCCTTCCCCACCTTGGATGGTGGTGCAGCTGTCTTGCCACTTCCAACAATTGTCTTGCCTGAGCCCTTGGTGGCAGGTGTTTTGACCTTCTCCCTCTGGGATGTGGGCAACTTTTTCTGTTTTGGAGGTGGGGGAATGTCCTTGGCCTCGCTCCTTGGGACACTGGCAGCCCTGTTGCTTGGCGCACTCCAAAATCCGGCTATTGCTGGCACCACTGTGCCCTGTGATGTGGTGGCTGAGGTGCTGGGGTTGGACCTGGAAAGGCGGGCCCTAGGGGACGGACGGGGTGGGGAGATGGAGGGAAGAGGTCAAGATTTGATAGGAAAAGCTTTTTAGACACACTGGGATGGGTAGATGGAGGGGGTTTGGGAGTGGAGGAAGAGGTAGTGGTTGCAGAAGGTGTTCGTTTGCTGACTTTGGGTGAAGGTGCATGGGCTGGAGGCTGTCGTGAGGTGGATGGCTGTTGGGTGGGTGTGTGACTGCGTTTGTGTAGTTTGGGAGGAGGGCTCACAGACACACTGGGAGAGGACACAGGGGATGTGTGAATGGTAGTCGGGGTGGTGAGTGCACGTGAGCTGTGTGTGGTGATGGGCGTGCTGGCGATGGAGGTAGTGTCTGAAGATGTAGTGCCTGCAGGTGTGAGTGGAGACGTGACAGGGAGGGAGGAGGGAGACGTGGAGGAGGGGGACACAGTGGAGGCAGTGGATGTTGGTATGTGTGCATGGCTATGATGCTTGTGTGAGCGCATGTGGGATGTGTGGTGCTTATGTTTGCCAGAGCCACCCTTGTGTGTTGAGGTGTGTGCATGCTGGTCTGATGGTGTGCTTGGGATAGGCTGAGGTACTGGGGACTGGGTCTGGGTGGAGGAAGTTGGACGGGGGAGGCTGGACGCAGGGACAATGGCTGCCATCAGTGCAGAGGCCAGAGCCTGAAAAGCTCGCTGTTGGGCTGCCTGGCCAGAATGAATGCCCTCCAGGTATGCATTTGTCTGTTGAAACTGCCTCTCTACACCCTGGATGGCATTCAGAATGGTAGACTGCCCAACAGTGAGGGATCTCAGGAGGTCAATGGCCTCCTCACTGAGGGCAGCAGGGCTGACTGGGGCAGGGCCTGAGGTGCCTGGGATGAAGGAGATGCCCACCCTCTTGGGTGAGCGGCCACGGGACACACGCTGAGGGGCTGCTGGGAGGGCGGTGCTGGTAGGGGGGGTGGCGGCTGCACCTGTAGATGCGTGAGCACAGAGGGGCCCGCCACCGCAAGGGAGCTCCCATCAGAGGAGGAGTCAGTGTCGCTGGTCTCTGCTCCTGTCCCCGCTGTGGAGCTCCCCTCGCCCTCCGTCCCACTGGTGACTTCAGACTCCGTTGTCTCGCCCTCCAGGGCCTTGTGGGATGCAGCTCCCTCCTGCTCCGGTGGCACAGCTCATCCGCCTGATGATGCTAATGCACACAAGAACAGGGTCACCACAAAAAGGGGGTGGGAGAAAGAAGAAAGACATGTTCAGTTCATGCAATACCGCTACCGTTGGCGGACACTACAGACACAGCAGCCCTCTGCACTACGCCATGCACTTAGAGTTCCCTAATTAATCCCAGGGACATGGGGTACAAGGCCTATGCCAGATTGCTGCACACATGGAAGTCACAGAAGCCTGACTAGAGGTAGATGGCTCTTAACACTGGTGGGGTGAGGTGCCACATAGCCTGCCTCACGAAGGGAACTTGCCTACAAAACTCGCCATGGCCTAGGGTAACCCACAGCCCACCTCCCCCACCCAGACACCTTCAATGCACGCTGAATCAGATGGATGTGACGGTATTGACCCCCTTGTGGCTGCTATGATGCCCTCAAGCACCCATGCAACTCCGGATATGCCACCGCCAGGATCCGGAACATCAGGGGGGTCATGGTGCGACGGGCACCCCTCCCACGTTGGGAGGCCATCCCCAGCTGGACCTCCACTGTCTTCTTGCTCCAGCGGCGAATGTCCTCCCATCTTTTACGGCAGTGGGTGCTCCGTCTGTGGTAGACCCCCAGGGTCCTGACGTCCTTGGCATTGGCATGCCAAATATCCTTCTTCTGGTGGGCACTGACCTACAGGAATAGTACAGCGGAAAAGGAAAAACTATAACCGTCCGAACCGTCACAGTCATTGGCCCATGTTCCCACCCTTGCCCTGATGCACATCCACTCACCGTTGTTTCATGCACGCCTCATTCACCCCCCCCCATCTCCCATCCACACCACTCCAAACAGGCATTGCCCATACAGCATGCTCACAGTGTACTCCAGACACTTGAGCCATTGTTGCTTCCAGACTGAGGTCACAACAGCACTTGCAGTGTAGGTCCTCTCCAGTTGAAGATCAGGTATCAAGTGAGTGAACAGAGAGAAAATGGTGATCACGTCCATGGCGGTGCGTACCATCACCACCGGCGTACATCGTCATTGGCTCCTGAGACCCATAGGGTCCAATGTTAACCAATGCAGGATTGTGCTGCGGTCTTCAACCGCCTACCGCAACGGTGTACAACGCCAGCGCAGTTACCTCATATCCCCTTGTCCCACATTACAGGTCAGGCAGCCGCCATTTCAGGGGGCCACATGGCATTAATTTTAAATGCGTCACACATATCTAGGCCTTGCATACACACTAAGACAGGCCCATAGCAGATTGACAAATGTGTGCAATAAAGTTGTTTATTTCGTACCTCAGGGTTGGCTGACCCTCTGATCGCTGTTCTCATCCATAGGGCATGTCCGCTGGGGCAGGTGAGGAGATGGCGGCATCCTCCAGTGTACAGACCGCTGGTGGACCTGTCGACAATGGAAGAGCGACATGTAATAGTCACCTACAGACTTGATTGTGCCACAATCCATGAACTGTGTGCCCAGTTGGAGCGAGACCTGATGTCAGCTATCCGCCATCCCACAGGAATCCCCCCTCTAGTGCAGGTCCTGTCAGTACTCCATTTCCTGGCAAGTGGGTCCTTTCAAACAACAGTGGCCATTGCATCAGGCATGTCCCAGCCAATGTTCTCAAACGTGCTGTCCAGAGTGTTGTCTGCCCTTCTGAAACACATGCGCAGCTACATCGTTTTCCCTTAGGTGGAGGATTTGCCTACAGTGAAAGGTGACTTCTATGTCCTGGGACATATACCCAACATCATAGGTGCCATTGATGGGACACATGTGGCCTTGGTACCCCCCCGCAGGAGTGAACAGGTGTACAGAAACCGGAAGAGTTACCATTCAATGAATGTGCAGATGGTGTGTTTGACCGACCAGTACATCTCCCATGTGAACGCCAAGTTTCCTGACTCAGTACATGATGCTTACATTCTGAGGAATAGCAGCATCCATTATGTGATGCACCGTGTGTGGTTATTAGGGGAGGACAAGGACCCTATACAGGGTGAATAGTTGTCTGGGTCTGGGGTTGTCCCTAAGGGTTAGTGTGTGTCTAACAGTTGTCCCTCGAAATTTGCAGGTGACTCTGGCTACCCCAACCTGTCATGGCTACTGACCCCAGTGAGGAATCCCAGGACAAGGGCAGAGGAACGCTACAATGATGCACGTGGGCAAACTAGAAGGCTTATAGAGAGGACCTTTGGCCCCCTGAAGGCCAGGTTCAGGTGCCTCCATATGACAGGTGGTTCCCTATACTACTCACCAAAGAAGGTGTGCCAGATCATCGTGGCCTGCTGTATGCTGCACAACTTGGCTTTGCGACGACAGGTGCCTTTTCTGCAGGAGGATGGTCCTGAAGGAGGTGTTGTGGCAGTTGTGGAGCCTGTTGACAGTAAAGAAGAGAAAGCAGAAGAAGAGGACATAGACATCAGAAACCCCGTGATCCATCAATACTTCCAGTGAGACACAGGTAAGAAGACATCACTGCCTCCTACATCTGATAAAATTGTTCGACCTCTCATCTGTCTGTCACTTTCACCCAGTATGGACCCTCATTTGTCACTTTGCCTTTCGATTTCACAGATGTGGGTCCCACTGTGTGTCCTCTGCTATGTTACCTCATGGACTAGAGCTGTGTGACATAGGTATGTTGACAATACAATGGACATTGGTATTTTCCTTAGTTATAGCAAATACACATTTGTGAAAGCACAGACTGACTCCAGATTGTTTTGTGATTCAAGGGTGTTTATTTAAGTGAAAATAAGTGGAGTGGGTTGGAAAATGGGCAGGGGTGATGGTGGAGGAATGTCCATGGCAGAGCCAAGTCTATTTGTCTCACAGGTGCATTGTCCAAAGGGGCATGGGAAGTGGAGCTAGGGCAGTTTAAGGATGGACAGGGTGACAAAGTGGGACAGAGGATGACAATCAGGGTGGTTTCATTTCTTGGTGGGGGTCTTGGCACTGTTCTCTGTCTTTGTCCTGGATCTCAGGGATCGTTTGCGGGCTGGTTCTCCATCTGCAGGGGGTGGAGTGCTGGTGTTGTGGTCCTGTCCACTAACGCCGGCAGAGGTGGTGGGCAGTTCATCATCCAGGCTACTGTCAGGGTCCACTTGTTGTGCCACAGTGTCCCTCCTGGTGTTCACGAGGTCCTTCAGCACCCCTACAATGGTGCCCAGGGTGGTATTGATGGATTTGAGTTCCTCCCTGAACCCCAAATACTGTTCCTCCTGCAGCCGCTGGGTCTCCTGAAACTTGGGCAGTACCATTGCCATTGTCTCCTGGGAATGATGGTAGGCTGCCATGATGTTGGAGAGGGCCTCGTGGAGAGTGGGTTCCCTGGGCCTATCCTCCCCCTGTCGCACAGCAGCCCTCCCAGTTCCCCGGTTTTCCTGGGCCTCTGTCCCCTGTACTGTGTGCCCATTACCACTGCCCCCAGGTCCCTGCTGTTCTTGGGGTGGTGGGTTAGCCTGGGTTCCCTGTAGTGGTGGACACACTGCTGCTTGACTTGTCCTGGGGACAGAGGTATGGGCCCGCTGGGTGGGGGCTGAGCTGGTGTTTCCTGAGGGGGGAGGCTCTGTGGTGGCCTGTGACTGTGTGAGGGGAACCAACTGTCCTGAGGTCCCAGATGGGCTGGGGTGGTCATCTAGATCCAGTTGGACAGATCTGCTGTCATCACTGTGGGCCTCTTCTGTGGGTGGAGTGGACATGTCTGGAACCTCCTGTCCAGTGACGTTGGGTAGGGGTCCTGCAGGTGTGTAAAGGCATGATTATTGCATCTGTGTGTGCCATGGTGTGCAATGGGTGGGTGGCCCTGTACCCCAGTGCTTCCATTCCTGTGTAGGACCTTGTGTGATAATTGTTTAGGGGTCTGTGTGGGTATTTGTAGTGGACATGCATTGGTGATGGGTGTCGATGCTTTGTTGTTGCCTGCAGGGCTTGGTGTTGGGATGTGTGGTTTGTGATAGTGGGACATATGTGAGGAGTTGGAGTGATGGGGGTGAGGGTGAGGGTGGGGTATATGATAGCATGCAGGTAGGGTGGGGGATGAAGTAGTTAAAGATGTAACTTACCAGAGTCCATTCCTCCAGCTACTCCTGCGAGACCCTCAGGAAGCAGTATAGCCAAGACCTGCCCCTCCCATGTTGTTAGTTGTGGGGGAGGAGGTGGGGGTCCACCGCCAGTCCTCTGAACTGCAATCTGGTGTTTTGAAACCACGGAACGCACCTTCCCCCGTAGGTCATTCCACCTCTTCCTGATGTCATCCTGTGTTCTTGGATGCTGTCCCACTGCGTTGACCCTGTCCACGATTCTGCGCCATAGCTCCATCTTCCTAGCTATAGAGGTGTGCTGCACCTGTGATCCGAATAGCTGTGGCTCTACCCGGATGACTTTCCTCCACCATGACCCTGAGCTCCTCCTCAGAAAACCTGGGGTGTCTTTGCGGTGCCATGGGGTGGTGTGGGTGATGTGTGGGGTGGCGTGTGTTGTGATGTGTGGGGTGATGTTTAAGGGTGTGTGTTGTTTTGTGCGTGGATGTGTATGTGTGATGGTGTTGTGTGCCTCAGTATGCTGGTGTTGTCTTTGCTGTCTCTCTGGCCTTCTTCAAAATTTTGTGTAGTAAGGGTTTGTGGGTGTGCGTTTTATATTGTATTGGGTGTGTGGGAGTGGTGTGTGTATGTGTATCAGGTGTGTGTATTTCGATTTGTCCAATGTGGTAGTGTTTTGTAAATGTGTGTGTATTTTGAGCGCGGCGGTGTGTACCGCCAATGGAATACCGTGGTTAAAAGACCGCCGCGTGAATTCATGGATTGTGATAGTGTGGGCGTATTCCTGTTGGCATGACGGTGGAGGTTTTGTTATCGCCAGTTTATCACTGACTTTTGGTGTGGCGGACTTGTGTGGGTGTCTAGGTTTTGGCGGTTTCTGAGCTGTGGGTCGTAATACCTGTAGCGGAATTCCACGGCCGTGGCGGTGTGTTGGTGGTCTTCTGCACAGAGGTAAGCGGCATTTACCGCCAATGTTGTAATGAGGGCCATAGTCTTTTTTTATTTCACTGATACTGGTTCCTTCATTAGCACTCATTGCCTGCCATGACCTTCTTCTAGCTTCTCGCCTCTTTAGTTTTTTTGCTCGTCTTCTCAACAGAGTGTGACTATAAGGGGCAACCCCCTCAGTTATCTTCCAGACCAGAGGCAATCCACCTTATCTTGCAGGGTAAATCCATTTAGCGGGGGTCCCCTGCCTGTTGCTATCCTGCATGTGTTTGCGTGTGACATTCACAGCATGTTTTTGTCATCCCTGTGTGCTGTGTGTTTTTTATTCAAGTGGCACCTTTGTTTCACCACTGTTTTTTATCTTCCTCTTAGGCCTACCCCCCCAAAACAAAATGTTCAGGTAGGACTGACATTTATTTACTTTATCTTTCAAGTATGCTTTCATGCTCTGTGTCCTATAGGGATCCCCGACCCTGACGAATGCCCCAGACCTTCCAGCTCTTATTGCGGGCAGAAACATGTTGGTCCCTTATTTTTAGACTCCTTGAGTCATCATTCTCAACATAATCCTTACCCCAGTTTTTATTCTTACCTACAAACACCTATATTAAATAATCTCCAATCGAAACAGGTGATTTGTAAGGTAATTTTATTCACAATTCTTTATCTGGATCCCTGTACTATCCAGCTAGATTTAATTTCAGCACACCCTCTGCAGTTCTTTTAGCAACGAGGTTGAGTCTGCCCAGGTAGTATCATCTTACCTAGGTGGGGCTAGGTGGTCAAATGAAGTAGCATGACACTGTAATGTGTGTAAGACCACCTAGTCCGTAAAGGGAACTCCCTCAAAAGACACAGCCACTTCGTACACCCATTCCTACCTGGAAAATAAGCTCCCAACTAGCACCTCCTGAACAGTGCCTAATAGTCCAGTTCCTTCCAGTTACACCCCACACCTTTTTGTGTATTGAGAATGGCAATGTTACCTGTAGGAGAAGTGGGACACACAGTTGCTGTAAGTGATGCAACAAATGATGTTTAACTTTGACTACTAGACATGCCATGTGACATCCCCACAATACCTTAACATGATCCCCTGATATGACAATGACAGTTGCTTCCAAATCTGGGTAAGAGCAATGTGGGACACAAAGATTTGGAATTGCATGCACCATGCTCCAAGCTGTTGGAGTCTGTTAGTTGATAGATGTCTATTGATTCCTTCATATCATGTCTGAGTAAAGACATGACAATGTACATGTATCTCCTAGGAAGGTGTATGGCATCATTAATTCAACTAACAGCTGGACAATGCACAATGGTGACAGAGCTGGCAAACAGTATGGGAGTTACCATTTGACCTGGACCTCTGTAAGGCTGTATTGCAAGTACATCCTGTTTCCAATATACTTTCCCCCCAGGTGAGTATGAGACATTGTTTGCAAGGTTTTAGTAGGGGGCACAGCTTTAGCTGTGTTTTTCCTGTGATACTACTGGTATGTGGTGTGTGGTTTGGTAATTGTGGTGGGGAAAGGTGATCAGTAAGCATGCAAGTCAAAACTTTTTGGTGACATTATTGGTGTAGTGACTTACCAGACTCCACTCCCCCAGGTATTCCTGTCAGGCCCTCAGGATGCAGGATATCCAAGACCTTCTCCTCCCATATGTGAAAGTTGGGGGAGGAGTTGGGGGCTCACCGTCAATCTTAAGGACCACCAGCAGGTGCCTGGCGACCATGGAACGTGCCTTCCCCCTGAGGTCATTTCGCCTCTTCCTGATGTCCTCCTTTGTGAGTGGGTAACTGCCTACAGAATTCACCCTGTTGACTATCCTTTGCCAAAATTCAATTTTCCTGGCTATTGATGTTTGCTGGACCAGTGCTCCAAACAGGTGTGGCTCTACCCTGACAATTTTATACACCATGACCCTTACCTCATCATCAGTGAAACATGGATGTTTTTGTGGGGACATGGTAAAGGTGTACGAGACGGTGAGGTAGTTCAAAATGGTGAAAAAAATAATTTGGTGATGAGGTGTGGATGCTGTGAGTGGTTGAGGGTTGTTGTATATTGTGTGGGATAATAAATTGTGTGTTGTGTATGTTGTGCAGGTGTGGGATGAGTGCTGAGTGAAATGTGTAGGGGTGCCTAATGTGTGTTTTCGTATATCTTTAATTTTTGACTCGTGTCTGGGTGTGTGGCGTTCTGGTTGCAATGGATTGAAGGTTGTATAGGGGTGTGTTTTAGGTGTGGGGTTTTAAAAACTATCCAATGTGGTGCAGTGTTTAACTGATGTGACTGCTGACTGCTGCGGTTCGTATCGCCAATGGTTTTCCTCCATGGAAGTTCCGCTCTCATGATTTGTGAATCATAATATGATCGGATGTTTTTTGGTGGGCTTGCAGTGGCGGTAGTGGTACTGCCTCTTTTCTGTCCTCTAATGTCCTGGCGGTTTCTGAAATTTGGCTGTTTTTTGGCAGACTGTGTTGTGTGTGTCTTAATAAGGTGGTCGGATTACTGCCAGCATGGTGGTATTTTGGGGCTGTCACCGTGGTGGTCTTGCCAAAAGACCGCCAAACTCATAATGAGGCCCTTGTTTTGTTGATGAGCAATAACTATAAGGGTAATTAGCTTTGATACTGTTTCTTTTTTTTAAGATCAATTGGTTTATATTTCAGGTATTGAAAAGAGACTTTGTTAATAAGAGGCACTTGTAATTTGTTTTTCTTTTTTTTTAAGACCTTTCCCTAATCGAACTTATATTTTCTAATAAAAATAAAAGGGTTGAAATCTAACAGGATGATTAATAAGTAATGGTAAAATGCCTACTTTAAAACCGTAAGAAGGCAACATAACTAAATGCAAGTACAACTTACACTTAAAGTACGAGTGAAAGTAATGGAACAAAGTTGCGCCAGAAGTTGATTCCATAAGGGAGTATGAACAATGTGCAAGCCCTTACCACACACTTATTGGGAGTAGGTGTGTTTCAGGGCAAGGGGAGAGAGCACCTTCTTTTGTTTCTGGAAAGAGTGACTTTTGTTACTGGGTGAATTGTTCTATTATTGTGTCTAGGGAATTGAGCACTTAATATGGGAGGGGAGGTGTTGCTTTTGGGGCAAACGAGTGCCATTTTGCTGCAGGTGTTAGAAAGACGTCTATTCCATTGTAGGAAAAGGGTTTACCACGGCCGTGGTAATTAATTACTTTTTGGTCGTACACCCCACAGTTGGGCAAACGTTAGACAACAATTGCTAATATCAACTGCCTTGTTGATTTCCATGTATTCTATTTTTCAATGTGCTGGACGTGTATCTGAATTTTGATGCAGATAAACAGAATAGCATCTTAGTGCTAACAAACATTTCACAGTATGATACAACTTGAACATTTATTTATTCTTATGACTATTCTGTGTCAGGGTTATGGAAAAACTGTTCACCAGGGTCATCATTCAGTGGGTTATCTTCCATGGCAGGTCATGCTTAAAACAAAAATACACACTGTTTTGCCTTAAAAACAACCTACAACCTCTGAGCTGAACAAATAAATAAATTAAAGATGACACTAAACATATACAAAGTGATCTGAGGCAAAGGTAGAATAAAATGAAACAAATTTGTTTCACTGCTGGTACCAAAACCTGCACACTGCTAAGCCTCTTTAAAAGAAGGGCACACGACAGGCCTCAGTTTGGAACAGGTTCGGCAGGTGTTTATGGAGTAAGCCAAGAGAAATACCGCAAACCCTTTTTTATGTAGACTAACCTTTGAATATCAGTACACCGTGGCAGGAATATCTTACCCTTCTCTCGAATGGACTTAATGCATCGCCTGCACTGCTAACTTTAACTACACAAGGCAGCCGTCCAAGCATATCCTGTAAGCCCTTACACATGGATCCTGGGGCACAGACAACTGGACAGAACCAAGAAAGAAACATCTTGGAGTGTTTGGGCATGAAGGAAAAATCCTCCATGGCGATATACACCACCAAATTGGCACAATGAGTGTGCTGAAGTGCCATGAGTGTATGTGCTACACCATAATGCAAAAATAAACACTATGGGGCATATCTATGACAGACTTGTGCCACCACTGTGTCACTTTTAGTGACTTTGTGTGGCTTTGAATGGCCTCATAGATATGAAGTAAGGCAGCGCAAATTGATGCATTGCCTTACTCTGCGCCAGAACGGTGTTCCATGGGCATTGCGGTGGGTTTTCCCATGCAACACCCATGGATTTTGACCCATCCCCAGATTTACAAGAGCCTGTAACCCTTGGGGTGCACCAAAACCATATGCCTCCCCAGGGAAGGCGCAATGAGGAGAAATAGTTCTCTTCGTTTTTACCTCCCTCTATGTGTGGAATGCAGCACAAATAGAAGGGTTAAAAGCCTCCCAGGATTGTTTTTGTGCAGGAAGATGCCCCTTCCTACACAAAACAATCCTGCTGACAATGCAGTCACCCTTGCATCATGGTGTAAGGCTGCCTGCATTGGCGTTAGGCAGCCAAAACGGGAGCAACGCAGTTGGAATGGATAGGAATGCACAGTATTGCATAGATACAGCGCATTCCTGCCCTTTCCTTTTGACCCAGGGCAGTGCAGGAAGAAGACTTGAGGTGTTGCCCTGCTCCAAATTCTCATAGATGTGGCCCTTTATCACTTGATAAGGGTATCAGTTTACTTAAGAACACCGGGGAAAATGATAGAGATGCTTCTCATCAAATCTTTACCATTGTTTCAAATCGATTTGATTGGCTTCATTTATCAGTTTCCCAGATATCAATGGCTGATAGTAGTCGATCAATGCTTAATAATAACGAAGTCTCGCAGCATAAAAACATCACATTTTTATTGAACACATGCTTTTAATAATTATGAGTACGTTTTTTCAATAGGATTGTTACATTAAAGCAAAATCAGCTGTGCCTAGTACATAATTCATTATTTTTAAGTTTCTGCTTCGTGTAATTACAACTTCTAAAATTGTAGTATTATGAAATATTAAGTTTAATATGAAAGGTCGACTCAGGAGAGGAAACAAAAAATAAAACATGTAACTAATTTTAGAATATCCTACATATCACACCACCTCAATGATTCAGTACACTGGCCCCACCAGCTGTACTTACCTCATTAAGCAAAATTCTACATGTTTGCTAATGTGTACAAATTTAGGCGAAAGATTGGTCGAATCCCACATCGAGCACAGATGTGTGCATTTATCAGACGTATTTAATTAAATTAAGTGTTGTAGGTCCCACAATCTTGAAGCTGTGCTAATATTCCCCCGCCCCCACTCTGAGGTGTGCAAAATGGAATGGTTTACAAATTGTGCAGCCAGTAAATAGCAAACGTCGTGCCTGCAGTTCGCAGTTTGCACACTGGACAGCATGCAATTGGCAGGAATTACTTACACTTTGCCTGAGTGGTTACATTTTTTAAATTACAACTGCATTTCTTCCATATTTGTTCAACCTTTAGTATTGTTCAAATCAGCAATTAGCAATTTAATGATCAGACGATTATGTATTATGTAAACCAAATATCAATTATTATCAGTATGTATTATTGTGCATATAAAAATCAAGCTACATCTATTGGGGACATATACACAAAACAAAGGTTTTAACGTTGCAAAATAAAGCAACATAAAGCCATAGTCAAATTGATTTGTTCCCTTCATTGTTTGCAGTAGAGAGATTAATTATATTTAAAATATCATGTATTTAGGTAAAGAAAACAACCCACAATTTGGTTTCAAAAAGGTGGTACAGATAGGTGCATTGCAAACAATGACAAATGAAGCAAAATACATCTGTGAGCACTGAAGTTGCAGTGATTGTTGTACATAATCACTGATCATGTACATAAAATGGCAATTATAAATTGTCTTTCCCCACCAACCTGTGTAACGTCTACCATCTGAAGAGTTGCGTCTTGGTGGCTCAGACGGGACTTAGGGCGAATTGTATAAAACGTAATCTATACAAAACTGACAAAACAGACTTTTTTCTCTTCTTCCCATGGAAGATCAGTGCGGTTCCTCAATCTTGTATCTCTTCTTGTTAAGGTTGCTTGTTACTGATCCTGGTGAACCTGTGCTAATCCTTTTTTATATATATACTGGGCTCCAAGTTTTCCCTGCAGGAAAAGTAGCTACATGCAGTCAGCCAGATTTCAGCTTTGTCTTCTGAAATACATCAATCCTTTACTTCCAGCTCAGCATCTACTCTTTCTGTGAGGGTGATGCGGTCCCATGTAGATGGAGGGATGATGTTCTCTGTGTCCTTACAAAATGTACAGTTTAACCCATAATCTGTTTTTCAGTTCCGCTATTAGCCTTGTTTTCTCCATGGATCGGCAAGGCATGTGGTCTGATACCCCTTCCCCCTGTATCCCAGTTAATAATATCTGAACTACAACACTCGGTGTGACATATTTGTGTGCATGCTTTGTTTTAGGAGACATACATTCCTGGATCAGTTAATCCAGGTACAGGCACAGATGTATAGACTTATAAATTACATTCATGGTTTGGAATTATATTGGAGTAGCCCTTTCTACCACACAAATTTGGCCTAATTCTGATGAACCGGGCCACTTGTGTACCCTCTCCTGATGAGGTCATCACGAGTCACCCACAAATTTAGGCAATCAGCGACCCGTTGCGTTGGTTGATGAGAAACAAGTAGTTACATAAAGATGCAACAAAGGGACTAACTGGGCCTGATTACAAGTTTGGCAGTCGGTGGCGGCGGTCCAACCACTGACGGCTTGGCGGTCCGATCATTGTATTGCGATGCATGTTGTCCCATAGAGGAAAAACCTCCGCGGTCTGCCGGCACCGGCACCGCCAGGCAGCGTTGACCATCGCATTGGTGAGCCAGGCCAAGGAGGCATCAGAGCCAGAGTCTCTTCCAGACAGATTATGATGAAGACTTCTGCCAACGTGACTATGGTGGTCCAACCACCACATCCCAGCTGGTGGAAACTGAGAGATCAAAGGAAGGAACTAACCTGCCAGCAGCGTCCACATTCTGTGCTGCCATGAAGCCGATCACACACGTCCGCCGCTGCTCATAGATGGAGCCCAAAACCTGTGCCGCCATGGACACAACCGACAGTAAGATCACACATCTACCGGTGTTTTGAAACACAACAAAAGATCGAGGCGTAGCCATCCATCTGGTATGTGTGTTACGCTATGTGGACCAAGTACACTATTCATTGTGTTCTGAGTCGGAGTCGTACACAATGAATGACCCATTCACAGCCTCATGAGGCCCCCTTTGGGCAGGTCGCTGACACAACACCACCAGACTCCACAAAAACACACATGTCTGCACAGCCCAGTGTCAGGGACAGTGAATTGTACAAAACATTGTGTCGCACAACACCAACACCACACCAACACCACATCAACATCACACATAAATAAACTGACACCCTGACATTGCTCATATGCCATGGACTGTCATGAGATTGAAGACACATATGTATGGATGTGTCATTTAGCACAAACACCCCTTCCAGGCAACATCCTTGTCATGGACCCACACATATCACCCACATTGCAACATAATGGAAGATCAATGGGATGCACAATATTTTGTGAGACAGATAATTAAAGCTCACAATGGAAACATCACCTGCACAATAGGGATGACGGCATCACGGGCCACTCCTGGAAGGATGCTGCCTTGGGACACATGTCACTTTGCACATGCCCCTAAAACACTATTTGCACAGGAACTGGCCCTTTATGTATCTCAGGGACAACCAATAGTAGATCCAAGTGACATGCCTAACTCCCAAATGTGTAACTGCAAGTCAAGAAAGCAAATAGAACAGCAACAGCATGGGTCACACTTGTTGATGAAGTAGATTGAACGTACACACATCACAATGGGAACATGGTCAGCCAAAGGTAAAGGAAGGTAGCATAATTGAACACCCACCATGTGTGGACAAACAAAACCCTAGCTTATCTAATACAATCCATGCTGACATTGGCCAAGCCAAGATGAAATACTTACCATATCAATGAAAACACAATGCAATTACACCTAAATAGAATTACCACCCACAAATCCATCCAGTGAACATCTACCCTTGCTCTGGGTGACACCCTCACTGCCCACAAAGTAAGATCTTGACAACCAGAGTAAATGGATCAGCAATCATGGTGACACACACACAAATGTAGACATAGAAAACACATTACTCAGGAACACCAGAATGGTAGAAAAGTAATGGCATGACAAATATGTACCCATAAAGCAACAACTTGGGTTTATTTAACCGACATGATAAAAAGCAGAGGCCATTGGCCAGTCTATATGTCAGTCCATGCACAGTATTGTGCCCCAGCTTGATTTTGATCACTGCCAGAGAAAGGGCCATCAAGTGGCATGGAAGGGGTAGGGTCCTATTGGGTTTGGGAGGGGTATGGTCATAGGGGAAAGGACAAGTGCAAAAAGAAAACTTTCCTTGGGTAAATGGGTAGGGTCTTCAGAAGGGCTTGGGGTTTGAGATGTTGAGGGAGTGACTGTCTTGCCTGTGGGTGTTGATGCTGCTGGTGTGTACATGTCTGAGGTATGCTTAGGTGGGTAGTGTCTATTGCATATGTGGGTTTGGGTGTTTGTGTTTCCTAGCGGGCTGTGAGATGGAGGTGCTGGGTGATTTGGGAGTGGTGGCTGTATCTGTGGGTGTTGGGGTGGAGCCTGGGATATAGTGGATGTAGTGTCTGTATTTATGTCTGTTTGGGGTTGTGTCTGGGGTATAGTGAATGTGGTGGATGTGCCTGTGTGTTTTGGGGTGGTGACTAGGATGTGTGGGTCTGTGGATGTTGAGGTGGTTTGAGGTGGTATGGTGGTTGTGCTGGATGTGTCACTGGTAGTTGTGGTGGTGTCTGTGGGTATGGTGGTTGTGATGTGTGTGCCAGAGGTGGTGGTGTCTATGGGACTGGTGGTTGTTATGGTCTGAGTGAGGGACTGTTGAGTGCTTGCGTGCTGGTGTGTCTTATGGTGATTGTGTTTATATGTGCTGTTTTTGTGTGTTGAGGTGGGTGTGTGAGGATGTGTCAGTATGCTTGGGACAGGTAGAGGAATAGGGAATTTGGATGGGGAAGAGGTAGGTGGTGGGGGGAGTATTGGGGAGTTAGGTGACTGGTCAGTGAGGAGGGAAGCGCCTGAAAAGATCTCTGTCTGAATGTCTTCCAGGTAAACAACCATCCGCTGGAACTGGCTTCCCTGCACCTGGATGGCATTCAGAATGGCAGTATGACCCACAGAGATACTCCTCAGGAGGTCCTCAGGCGGTCAATAGCCTCCTCATTCAGGGCAGCAGCGGTAACCGGGGCAGGGGGTGAGGTTCCTGGGGCAAAGGAAACATCCATCCTCTTGGGTGAGCGCGCATGGCTAACTGGGTGAGGAGCAATAGGGAGGGTGGCAATGGAACTGGGGGTGGCGGACAATAATGGAACTGGAGCAGGTCCTGGTGGGTCCTCCAACACTAGGGAGAGGCCATTGGAGGAAGAATCAGAAGATGATGAGGTTGATCCCGTGTCCTCCATGGCACTCTCCTAACCTTCTGGGTCACTGGGTCCCTCCGTGTCAGTTGTCTCATGACTGGAGGTAACGTGGCCAGCTGCCTCCCCACTTGGCTCTGCCCTGTCTCTTATTCTAACCTGGAATGATGCTGACATTATGAAGACAAACTACACTATATGTTCCTAATTACATTTGAACAACAGCTGTGATTAGCAAGCATTACCAAGGTGTACAGTAGCCAACAGCCACAAGCTCATGCAAAGTGGCTCCAACAGTTGCCACACCACATGCATGCATGCTACATGAACTGTACACAGTTGCCCATAGGAAATTCTGAATCACAGACACCTCCAATTGTATGGGTAAAGTTGTGCAATAATAGTACCCATTGAACAAGTAGGAGACCTTATCACCTTCAATGGTTTGCCTCATGTAGCATTCCTCCGTTACCTGTTGTCTTACCTGTAGGGCAATGCCAAGTTCATTCACAAAAATCCCACACAAGTTTATGCATACAGCTAATCTTCATATACCTAATGCCACATCATGAAGAAATGAGGGCCAAATGATCCTGCAATGTTGCTGACAGAAGCACAGTAGCCGGAAGAAGGTGACATGGAAACACACGTCACACTGGAACCAAATCAACAGTTGTCACTTCACTATGTGTACAATGTCTAAATGGACTAATGGAGGTTGTACCAATGTTGCTCAGATAGATAACACATCTTGCTCGGAAATGTACACGGGAGGCAAGTTGGCCAAAATGTAAGGGAGACATGTGTCCAAACTCCACATCACAGTGAAACAGCTAGCCCAAGGGATAACACCTCTTTTGATTGGCACTACTGACAATACCATATCTGATTACATCAGTAGGAGCCAATAGTTCTTGAATGTTGTAGAGGCCCAAGGATTCTCAAGTACTTGTAGAAGGCACTTAACATGTTTTCCAATGGGAAGCCATAACACTGTCTCTTCTTGTCATGCAACCATAGATTCCTTTGGATGAATGGTTGTATACAACCACATATGATTCCCATAGAACTGCAAGTCATTCCATGATGCATGCCAACACTTAGGTAATGAACCTTCCCCATTTTGCATGTGCAAAGCACTTTGCTACATGATTTTACATCAATGGCATTGAAATGCACATTGTGGACACAAACTGTAGCCCTACCACTCATGTCCTTCATTGCTACTGCAGTTGTACATGCAATGACACGTATTTGTGAGCGACCAATTAACGGTGGCACCACATGAACTGTAGCCCCATCACATGATTCCAATTCCATACACATGTTGGCATGCACACCTATGTGAGGGTATCCAGACATCATCCGATGAAGACAGGTAGACCATGCATGAAACATCAGTGAAAATGATTTGGAAAAATCAAAGGAACACATGCTAACATGTAGGCACAAGGAATGAAGGCAACAGTGATGGCACCAAAATCATGTCAATGGACATTTAACATTTACCAAGGAAAGTAATGCTCTGTGACTGCACCCAAAAAAGCACTGTATGCTCTGTTACGTGTATGATGGCCACCTTCATATGAGAGACATAAGTGAGCAGCAGCCCTTGTGACACATTGAAGACAAGTGGCCTGTGTGGGACAGATGCTGATATACTCACTTGAGCAGACACATGGCTGAGAACAGTGATGCTTTATTTCATGTTATTTGGGCTGTCACACTGAAGAGTAGTGGACTGTTGTGTACAGATGACACCAACAAACAACATGACCTGATAGACCACTGTACTCAGCCATGTGTTGGCCCTGGAGAGTAAATTGGTGCAGACTGTACTGTACACATGGCTCATCCCCAATCTTCGGGGAGAGAAATTAGAACCTAACAGATCAAATTGGCAATGTTATAGGCAGGTATATGCCCTGGGTCAGCCTCCAATGTGTGCTCCGCCCACTTTGGTAGGACAGCCCTTAGCTGGACCTCAGTGATCTTCTGGGTCCAGCATCTCAGTTCCTCCCACATCTTCTGACAGTGGGCACTCCACTGGCTGTGGGCCACCAGGGTCCGCACCTTCCAGGCAATGGCTCTCCAAATCCCCTTCTTCTGATGGGCATTGATCTGTATGGATGCAAGAGACAAATCAAAAGGTTACAAACACAAGTTTCCCCCAAATGGTTGTGTCACACACATGTCAGAAACACCAAGTTCAACATTTTCTACTTGGCAGCACACCACAAGTGTAAAGCACACATGCTGATAAGTACAGTGACATGACTACACAGTTTTGGGTTCATCTGCAGACTAACTCATTACCCTGCTCATGACTAAGCAAGCCTACTGACATCAGGTAGCACAGGCTCTAGAAACATGTACTGTGATGTGAGCCACAATGAAACACAACACACTATTGTGGGCTTCTGAATGGTAAACTACTTGGGCATGACTAGACAGACATATTTACACTCTGCAACATTGAATCACTGCATACAATCCCTACAGGCAACTATCATAGTACAGACTTCATCCTAAAACTTGAGTGACAGTGAAAGGGCTTCCGTGGGAGCCACGGAAAGTCTCTTCCCTGTGTATGTGGATATGTGGCCTAACCAATGTAGACTCATGCCACTTCATGGTGGATTTCTGTGGTATATACTGGTACCACAGAACACACTTTTGACCATATGTGGCAAACCTACAGAGGTAGCATCCAACATACAAAGGACTGTTTGATCTAATTTTTGGCATGGATGTACGCTACGGAGTCACATGTCAGGGCCTCTTTGGAATCTATAAACGACATGCAGTGAGGGTTTGTCACTTGTGCAATATACCTGTACTGGACAAATATGACTTAGGTAAAGGTGACAATAGAGCTGTCGGAGTAAAGACCTGTCATAAGTCAATGGTACACACTGGCAATGATGTAAAATGCATATTTATACTAGTTCAGGAATTTACCTCAGTGCCCATTCCTAATCTAGTCAATGTACAAAGGCATTCAGGCCAATTCTTGCCACTTGAGCCTCATAATGGCCACATGCCAGGATCTGCATGTCTATAGGGAGAGGGCACAGTGTTACAGTTGCATAGCCACAGTAACTCTACCCCAGCCTGGACTAAGTCCCATAATGCAAGATGTATGTGACAGGCCCTGGCCCCTGCAGGCTGAGCATAGCGAACCTACATGACACTCACATTTCCATTGCTTCCATGCATGACAGTACACCATGTGCCCATCATCAATGTAGCTTGTGGGGCACTCTGAAGGGTAAAGTAAAATATTTTTTGCCTCTCATACAACAGTTCAGCCAGGCAACATGTGGGCTGTGGGATCTGTGGCAATGTACACATTGCTTACAAGACCCTCAAATGACTCAAACAGTATGCATACACAGCGCAGGCATCATGCACATGCATGCTGTAATGCACATACATGCTGTTTGACATTTACAAACATCATGTCCACCGTATGGCTGTAAAGTCTCCTTGCCTAGATATATGAATGTAATACATGGATGATCTATGTCTCAAAACACATCACACAACAGAATGTGAATGTGCAATAAATAGAGTACTTTTCTCCACTGCCTGCACCATGTACATCCCATTTATACCACACACAATCTGACAACAGGCACACAGGAACTCTAACTGACACACATGGGCACATAGTAGCCTGTGAGGTGGTAATGGATGGTGTTGAACAGAGTCAAATGTGCCTTTGTGGTTCTTATCTGCTCCTCTGGTGAGTCATAGAGCTGACCATGCAGGTGAAAGACATTGTACACAGGCTTCTCCAGCTCCTCTGGAAAGAGGGTAGGGGCCCTTTCACATGCTGGACATGACAGTATTGCACCTCCTGGCCACAGGGTCCTTCTAATATACAGTGGCCATATCTGGTGGCATGTCCCAACCTATGTTCAGTCTTGTGTTGAGAGATATCCTATCAGCAATGCAGAAATACATTGACAGCTATATCGGGTTCCCCCGACGTGAGGATTTAGCCAATGTGAAGGCTGACGTCTTTGGTTTTGCTCGCCTCCCACATGTGGTGGGAGCCATTAATGACACGCATGTTGCCGTGGTGCCACCTCAGGCCAGTGATTAGTGCAACAGGAAAAACATGCATGTTTCAGCTCTCCACATCTCAAACATCTGTGCCTAGTTCCCTGGATCAGCCCATGATTCCTTTGTAGTGTGGAACAGTACCATACCCTAGCTTATGTTACAACTGCCACCAGAGAGGGCCTGGCTGGTTGGTAAGTCACATCTGTCCTAATTTTGTGTGGGAAATGTCAGGTGCTACAATCATAATTGAGTGACTCACTTTTGCACTTATGTCTCATTCCTACACAGGAGACTCCACATATCCAAACCATCTCTGGTTATTAATGCCACTGAGGATTCCAACTAGGCCAGCAGAAGTCCACTTCAATGAGGCCCCTAGAAGAATGCAGCAGGCAGTGGAGCAGGCTTTTAGGCTCCTGAAGGCCAGATTTTGCTGTCTGAACAGGACTGGTGGAGCCCTCCTCTGCTCACCTGGGAAAGTGTGTCAGATCACTGTGGCATGCTGCATGCTCCATAACATTGCCCTGTGGAGGAATATCCCTTACATACCAGAGGGGGAGTCTGCAGTGCCACCGGGTGAGATTCCTGACCCCAGTGCTCATAGTTTGTGGCCTAATGTGTATGGCTGTGTAGTGCCTAACTGTGTCACTGAGGCTCTGCTAACCAGAACCTCAGTGCTTATGCTCTCTCTGCTTTTAAATTTGTCACTGTAGGCCAGTAACTACATTTACCAATTTCAATTGCCATACTAAACCCCCTTATAAGTCCCTAGTATATGGTACCTAGGTACCCAGGGCATTAGGGTTCCAGGAGATCCATATTGGCTGCAGCATTTCTTTTGCCACCGATAGGGAGCTCAGACAAACCATTACACAGGACTGCCACTGCAGCCTGCATGAAATAGTGCACACACTATTTCACAGCCATTTTCACTGCACTTAAGTAACTTATGAGTCACCTATATGTCTAACCTTCACTTGCTGAAGGTTAGGTGCAAAGTTACTAAGTGTGAGGGCACCCTTGCACTAGCAAAGGTGCCCCCACATAGTTCAGGGCCATTTCCCAGACTTTGTGAGTGCGGGGACACCATTACACGTGTGCACTACATATAGGTCAACACCTATATGTAGCTTCACAATGGTAACTCCTGATATGGCCATGTAACAAGTTTAAGATCATGGAATTGTTCCCCATTCCAAATCTGGTATTGGGGAGCCAATTCCATGCACCCTGGGGGCTCCACCATAGACCCCCCAGTACTACCAAACCAGCTCTCTGAGGCTTCCACTGCAGCTACAGCTGCTGCCACCTCACAGACATGGTTCTGCCCTCCTGGGGTCTGGGCAGCCCAGTCCCAAGAAGGCAGAACAAAGCATTTCCTCTGAGAGCAGGGTGTTACACCCACTCCCTTTGGAAATAGGTGTTACAGGCTGAGAAGGGGTAGCCTCCCCCAGCCTCTGGAAATGCTTTGAAGGGCACAGATGGTGCCCTCCTTGCATAAGCCAGTCTACACTGGTTCAGGGGCCCCTTCTCCACTGCTCTGATGCGAAATTGGACGAAGGAAAGGGGAGTGACCACTCCCCTGTCCATCACCACTCCAGGGGTGGTGCCCAGAGCTCCTCCGGTGTGTCTCAGAGTTCAGCCATCTTGCTTTGCAAGGTGTGGGGGCACTCTGGAGGGCTCTGAGTGGCCAGTGCCAGTGGGTGACATCAGAGACCCCTTCTGATAGGTTCATACCTGATAGGGTAGCCAATCCCCCTCTCGGGTTATTTGGGGTCTCTCCTGTGGGTTCTCTTCAGATTCTGCTTGCAGGTTTCCTTCAGGAATCCTCTGCAACAACTTCAGACTCTTCTGACCTCAGATCAACTGCAGCCTGCTGCAGGAAACGCTGTAACTGCAACAAAGTGTCTACAAGAGACACTTTTCTTCAGCAACCTCAGCTCCAAGTCAGCAACTGCAACAGTTTCCATGGTGTGCACGCTCTGGGACTCCCTGACTTAATCCTGCACCAGAGGAACTGAGGAAATCTCCAGTGGAGTGACGGAATCGCTCACCTGCACCAAGCAGGCACCTTCCAAGACGACGACTGGTACCCTGGGACTCCTCTCACAATGACGTGTGTGCTCCTAAGGACACAGAGAGTGGATAGCATCGACATAGACTGTCCTGAGGTCCTGCTGATGCAATTTGTAGGAGGTAAGACCTTGCCTTCCCCAAGAACTACGGTACCCCTCTGTATTGTGCCTTCTTCACCTCCTGAGGCCTCTGTGCATTCTTTGTGAAATTCCTTCATGCACAGCCTGGCCCAGGTCCCCAGCACTTCACCCTCCGACGCTCAACTTGCTGAGTTGTTCTCCGGTGGCGTGGGACCTTCTTTTGTTGTGCTGCATCAACCACATTTTGCACCTTCTTTGAACCCAGATCCTGCGGCTTCTGGGGGTTCTGGCTGGAATCCTGAGGGCTCTCTAAAGTGCTGAGAGCCCCCTCTTCCTCCTCACACAGAGTTGAGGCCCCCAGGTCCCTCATGTGTCTATCCAGTGCCATTTTGACAAAAATTGCACTTTTGTTGTAGCCAAGGCTTGTTGGTGCCTTACAACACGAAATCTCATCTACAACGATCTTTACGCCGTGGGACATCTTTTTTTTACATCATGCAGGAACCTGCTGGCATCTTCCTATGGTGCATTTCTGCAGTCTTTGACTAACCGGGGACTTTTATTTTGCACCCTCTTCTGGGTTGGCAGGGGCTCCTGTCCTTCCTGGAACTTCTTTTGACTTCTGGACTTGGTCCCTTCCTTAGCATGTCTTCAGGTCCAATAATCCAGCAGTTTTTCTTTGCAGACTTGGTAGGCTGCTGCAAAATCCTAAAAACGAGGTGTAGTGTGTCCCAAGGAAACTTGCAGTACTTTAGTCCTGCTTTTCTGGGCTCTGGGGTGGGGTAATTTACTTACCTTTACTGTATTCTTACTCTCCCAGTGATTCTGCACACACTACACTGATCTAGGGAGGAATTTGTGATTCACATTCCACTTTTTTTGTATATGGGTTGTGTTGCCCCTAGACCTATTTTCTCCCATTGCATTCTATAGGATTTCCTACTGTTTGCGTTGTTCTATGACTATTTACTTGTCTAATTTTGGTGTCTAGAGTAGATATTGTGTATAATACGTACCTCCAGAGATATTGTTGGTACTGTGTCACCCAAATAAATACCTTTATTTTTGGTGACACTGAGTATTGTCTTTACTTGTGTATAAGTACTGTGTAACCATAAGTGGTATTGCATGAGCTTTGCATGTCTCCTAGTTCAGCCTAAGCTGCTCTGCTATAGCTACCTCTATCAGCCTAAGCTGCTAGAACACTACTACATTCACTAACAAGGGATAACTGGACCTGGTGTAAGGTGTAAGTACCCAAGGTACCCACTACAAACCAGGCCAACCTCCTACAGCGTGAAGTATCTTTTTAGTAATAGCTATGGAGCTCATGAAAAATATGCAAAAGGATGTTTGATGAGCAAGCTTTTGACACAATCACATTTTGATGCTGTTGCTTCATTCTGAATGACTTTGTTGTCCAGACGTTTGCGATGTGACTTGCGTCATGTGTATGTTTTCATAACTTCAGTCCTTGATTGGTTCTTTGTTTAGGTACCTTCACCATGAGATCTTCATTTGGGCATTTCAGAGTTGTGACACTTGCAGGTACATCATGCTGTTGGGACATCCGAAGTGGACATGCATTTTCCCAGGGAATATGCATCACAGACTTTGGGTGTAGATGACCTGTATCAAGACAGCTAGCACAGTCATAGGATGGAAGTGCAGAGGACTCCGTGGGACTTGTTCATTGTTGTGTGGTTGCCATGATGCATCATGTGTGCCATCATGTGGTAAGGGAAAATGTGGTAGGACAGTTTCATGTCAGTCTCCCTTCACATTGGCTGAATAGTCTTTTGGTATGAACTGTGTGTAGCTGTTGATGAGTGTTAGAAATTGTGTCCCTTGTTGGAAGTTGAATTGCACCCTGTCCAAGTAGGGACCCTCACTATAGTCAGGATAAGGGAGATACCCGCTCAGTTAACCCCTGCTCACCCCTTGACCAGTCAGGCTTATCTCAGGAGCAATGTGTAAAGCATTTGCCCACACACAGTAACACAGTGAAAACACTGCAAAAGTACACCACACCAGTTTAAAAACATAGCCAATAGCTACCTATATAAAACAAGACCTAAACAAGAAAAATCCAACATACAGTGATAAAGAGATGAATTTTATAAGAATGAACATAAAGATACGGTTCCTTGAAGTCAATATCTCCACCTGAGGCTATCATGGCGACGTGATCAATAAAACCAACAGTTCAGTACGGCTGCTGCAGACCAGGTACGGTGTCGGAAAGACCTGCAAACAGTGCCTTGGAAATGCAGGGCGTTGTGATCCTCGCAATGAGATCTGGGGAGCGGTGTCACTGGCGTCGCAGGCGTCAGTTCTGGAGGTCAGTGTTGGGGTTTTTGGGCCCTTGAAGTCACATGCGTTGCAGATCAAGCTCCGGGCAGATGAAGTCAGGAGTGCTAGCGTGGAAGGTGTCGAGGCTGGGGTGCGAAGCGGGACGATGCAACGTGCAGTTCTAACAGGTCACGGTGCAGGCAGTGGCTCGGTGATGGTGTCCAGCGGCATTAGTGAGACCAGGGCTGAAGTGTGAAGTGGTGTGACATGCGGTGTCACCAGGTCACAGTGCAGGCAGCGGCATCATCGTTGCTGAAGCTCTGTCGTCGGTAGGCCCAAGTCGGTGGTGCGGTATGGGATGGGCTCCGTGCGGCGTCCATGGGTCGCAGTGCAGACAGTGATGTCTGTTGATGACAGTGTCGTCCATGGTGCTGGTGTCGGTGGGCCGGGGCTGCGGTGCGGGACGGTGCTTTGTGTACCTCACAAGCGGTGTCCACAGGCCACAGTGCAGGCAGTGGCACGGGTGTCAGCAGGAGTGGCATCGTTGGGGATACCCAGGCTGCGATGTGAGCAAGGCTATGCCGGACTGCGGGAGTCCACAGGTCACGGTGCTCATGGCGCCATCAGATGGCGTAATCGGTGAGACCAGGGTTGCCGTGCAAAGCGGGTCAGTGCGACTCCATGCGGCTTCAACGGGTCATGGTGCAGTCAGTGTCACAGTGGTTTTTCTTCCTGAACAGCACAAAACACACAGTTCCCAGAGCTGTAGGCAGATGAAAAAGAAGTCTTTGATATCCCTGAGTCTTCCAACAGGATGCAACCTCTAGTCCAAGCCCTTGGAGAACTTTCTCAAGCAGATTACACAGCAAAGTTCACCATTTGCTCTCTTTTCAGGCAGAGGCAGCAACTGCAGGCCAACCCAGCAAAGCAACACAGAAAAGGGACAGTACTCCTCCTCCAGCTTTTCAGCTCTTCTCCTTGGCAGAGGTTCCTCTTGATCTATAAAAATTCTAAAAGTATTGGGTTTGGGGTCCACTACTTATACCCCTTTCTGCCTTTGAAGTAGGCAAACTTCAAAGGAAAGTCTCTGTTGTTGACAAGATCCTGCCTTGCCCAGGCCTGGCCCCAGCACACTCCAGGGGATTGGAGACTGCATTGTGTAAGGGCAGGCACAGCCCTTTCAGGTGTAAGTGACCACTTTTCCTTCCACTCTAGCCCAGATGGCCCATCAGGATATGCAGGCTACACCCCAGCTCCCTTTGTGGCACTGTCTAGAGGGATTCACAACAGTCGAACTGGTAGTCTGACCCGGACGTGGAATACACAAACAGGCAGAGGCACAGAATGGTTTAAGCAAGAAAATGCCCACTTTCTAAAAGTGGCATTTTCGAACAAACAATTTTAAAAAACACCTTTACCAAAAGGTATATTTTTAAATTGTGAGTTCAGAGACCCCAAACTCCCTAGTCTATCTGGCCCCAAGGGGAAACTGCACTTTAAGGATAATTAAAGGCAGCCCCATGTTAACCTTTGTGAGAGATAGGCCTTGCAACAGTGAAGCCGAATTTGGCAGGATTTCACTGTTAGGATAGGTACAACACACCGGTACATGTCCCACCTTTAACATACACTGCACCCTGCCCTTGGGGCTACCTAGGGCCTACCTTAGGGGTGCCTTATATGTACACAAAGGGTAGGTTTAACACTGCACACAGACACTGCAGTGGCAGGACTGAGACATGTTCACAGGGCTTCTCATGTGGGTGGCACAATCAGTGATGCAGGTACACTAGTAGCATTTGATTTACAGGCCCTGGGCACCCCTGGCACACTTTACCAGGGACTTACTAGTAAATCAAATAGGCCAATCATGGATAAACCCATCACCAATACAATTTTCAGAGGGAGCACTTGCACTTTAGCAGTGATCAGCAGTAGTAAAGTGTTTAGAGACAATAAACCAGCAAAAACAGATCTGAAAAAATAGGAGGAAGATGTCAGAACATTTGGGGATAAACCTGTAAAAAGGGCCATTTTCAACAATGTGTTTGACCATTATGTGTGGCACATCACTGATAATTAATTATGTCATACCACCAGATGCAGAAGCACTGGACTATACTGTGCCTGTGATCATGTACTGTCGTACTGCCATCTGTGTGGGTGTTGCTTCCCATGAGGTGTGCTTCCATTTGAGAGATAGGTGATCTGGCTCCGGTTGATGACATCAACCATATCCACTTTTTACCTATGTAACAGGACACTGTCTGAAATGTCTGTTACTACAATGTTCTGGGTGTCTGTACCATTATATTTTGTGGTCTATACAATCTGCTATGGTCATGTCTCACTTTAATAGTTACTGACATCTTTACAGCCTAATTGCTGAGCAATGTAGCACAAACTCTTCTGCAACAAGACCCTTGAACTTATGTGTTGGTGTGTAATAGCTGTAATCCCGGGGAGGACACTGTGTACATGCTACATACGCAGTGGTGCACTTAGTCTGGCATAGTTACATAGCTAAGTGTAAGATTAAAGATAGCAGACAATGAGTTGGTGATGTTTGTGTTTATCTCAGCGCACATACATAAAATTACATTTTGTGAATGAATGAAAATAAAAGTGAAGTGAAAGGGTCAGTCATGGAAATTATTGGAGTAAACGCCACACCATTGGAAGTCCAAAGTTCAGAGTACTCCTCCCATTGGACCTGTTGATGAAGGAAGTACATTGTTACTGGTTGAAGTATGCCATCTGCCTAACACAGATTTTGTGTTACAGTTAACAGAGACATTGGACATTTGTAAGTTGTAGGTTAGCCTTTTGTACCATGTTACAATGGTATTAAAGTATTTGACATGATATGTGCAGACCTTGCCTAGACTATTAGTCTAAAGCTGCTGATGAGATGTACAGATCAGTTGCACTTTGGATGATCAACTGTAAATGACATCTTACCAACAGTGAAGACAACACAGTGTAGATGCAACATGTGCCTTTTACCATTTGGAGGCCTAGTTGAGTGAGATACAGACAAACACAGAACCTTGTTGCATATGTAACTACAGGCATCATGTGTGCAGTGTTGTTTCAATGTGTTTGCTGTTACTACCAATCTGGTGATGCAGCTTAAAGCCTTAGGAACACCTGGTATACACACTTGGTAAGGTGTTATTCCTGTCTTCAATAGTTTTATCCTGGGTAGCGGGTCAAGATGGAGCTTGGTAAGGTGTCAGTCCTGTCTTCAATAGTTTAATCCTGGATAGCAGGTCAAGATGGAGGGTGCTAGTAATAGGCACATCTCTGAGTTGAGCATGATCTGTATATTGCTCAGTCACAGGTGGGTGCACTTAATTTGAAAGTTACAAAACGGGGTAGTTGGACAAGTGACCATGGGCTGGTGGTTGGAGTTACAGACACAAGGCCTCCTGGGAGTTGCAGTCAGGTTACTTCCTCTACTACTAGACACACACACTCACCAGACAAATGTGGGGTATTACATATCAGTAGGCAGACTGCATTTAGGTTGGATCATACATTTACACGTTGAGCCATACCATGAGTCCTGGGATGGTTTTTTAGATATTGCAAGACTTACAGGCACCATTTCAACTTATGGCATGTGATGGGGATTGTTGGCTATGATGTTGGGTCCAACAATTCACATTAACAGTGTTACATCTCAGATACTCTGGGTATTGAATGTTGGTTAAGTACATATACAGGACAGTGGCAAAAGCTGAGCTGTGAGCATGCAGGACATTGCAGTTTTGTGACAGATTTTGTGTTGTAACTTACCAGGCTCAACTCCCCCAGGTATTCATGTCAAGCTCTCAGGATGCAGGTTGTCGAAGACCTTCCCCTCCTAGGGAAAGAGTATTAATGGGGCACTGGGAGGGCCACCGCCAGTGTTGTTGGCTTCCAGCTGCTGCCTGGAGACCAGGGAGCAGACCTTGCCTCTCCGGTCATTCTACCTCTTCCTATTGTCCTCCTTTTTGTGCATGGTGGTGCCTACAGCATTCACTATGTTGATTATCCTTTGCCACATTTTCATTTTCCTACGGAGAGGAGTATGCTGGACTTGGACTCCAAGCAATTGTGGCTCTACTCTTAGGATTTCATCCGGCATGACTCTCAACTCATCTTCGTAAAAACGTGGACTTAATTAACAGGGGAAGTTCAATACAGAGTGGATGTACAAAAGTATATGCAGAGCCTTAAATGGGATGATAAAAAAAATAATAGGTTGCCAAATCTATGGAAAAATTAGAAAATGGTGGTCAGTCTTCTTCGTAGTCTAGTGGAAATGCAAAGGATTGAGGTCTATGAAGAGGTGTGTTTGATACTTTGCTTTGTAGCTGTGTTCACTGGGACAATGTTTGTAGGTTGTGTTGTTTTTGTATTCATCCAATAGGCACTTGTTTGTTTCATTGCTGGATGGCTGGCATTCCTTGCCACCACAAGGGGACAACCACATCAACAGTGTGTTTGTAATAGACTCTGCAGTTGGCCGCAGAGCTGATGGCACTGGTAGTAGGAGCACCTACGTAGCAGTCTGTCTCTTTTGCTTCATGGGTGGCGGTTTTGCCTGTATACATCGTAGTACAGCATGCTACAGACTGCTGGCACAGCAGTCTTTTTAGGACCACCAACATGAAGATCTGGCAGTCTAATCGCCAAACTTGTTTCAGGCCCTAACTGATCATTGTGGAACTATAAAATGAACTGACAGACCAGTGTCTCTCCTAGGCCAATGACATCTTCATATGTGACTGCTTCCGACTTATTGACCTTCATAAAGGAGGCAGAACTGTGGTAAATCTACAGATGCTCCTATTAATTGGTAGGATTTGTTCTTCTCATGTGCCATCCTACATCCCAGTGAAAACTTTAAAAGTGTACGATTGACCTATCATTCCTACCTAACCAGTACTGCAATCCTTTCTGGAACATTGGCCATTAGGAAGGGCTCTTGAGCTAAAATAACTAAATTCAGTATCCTAATCTCATTGGAAGTTATGCTGACACATTGCAAAAAGACTTTCCAAGGTACTTTATTTATCTTAGATATATACTGCTCTTCCACAAAGCTTAACCACATGTAGATTTGAATTGTAGACAAATCAGAACTGATCACTGATATATGTCTAGCAGATTGAAAACACTAGCTCACAGCATCTGTAAAGTCCATCGTTGTAGACAGATACTGTTCTTCGGATTGCAGGCTGTTACATAAGTTAGAACCTATAATAAAGGTACGTACGACAGTCTCCTCTATTTTTGCATTGAGTTACCGAACTTGAGTTAGAAAGTACTAGGTGACAAAGGTAAATGCACATTCCAGGGATTAAGGCGGATTGTTTTTTCAAGCACTACCCTTTAGGAATTTTTTTTTTTTGGTTGGGGGTGGGGGTGTGAGTCATACTCAAGCAACAACCACAATCCCTGTTCGGGTGAACCACAAAAAGTCACTAAATGGACTTGTGCTTAGCCCTTTGGTAGCTTGGCACAAAACCAGTCAGACTTAACTTAGAGGCAATGTGTAAAGTACTTGTGCATCAAACAAACAGTAATACATTGAAAACACAACACATGAAAAATCTCACAACAATTTAGAAAAACAGAGAAAAGTGTAATACATTATTTGACACCAAAACAACAAACAAACCATCAGTACAATTGGAGTTATAAGTTTACAAAGTTTTTTGTCAAAACTAGCACGTAAAAGATCAAACTGCCAACCACGGCCATCAAATCGCTCAAGACTGGGGCAAAGTCAAAAGTTATGGATGACAGCGATGGAATGCTGTTCTGATACATGCTTGAAAAGGTAAAGTGCAGGGAGGCATGGCAGCCGACGGAGTCCGAGAAGGAGGCATCAGCATCAGGGAGCCCTGGACGAAGTTGTGGTGAAAATTTCTAAGTTCAGACTTTCTTTTCGTCAAATTTTTGGAAGTCACAAATCTACTGCAGGAGGAAGCTACAGGCTGTAGCTGATGAGGGCTCTATGAGGCGGAATGCCCCTTTTGCAAGGAGTGGCTGAACAGGACTTGCTGATGCTGGGATGAATGTAACATGAGGTCCTGGAAAGTCGGGCCAGCCAGGGATGCACCTTGGGATGATCTGCAAGCAGGTATGTCCTGGACTTCTGTCAGTTCTCAAGCCCTTTTGTGGCTGAAATTTTTTCAAGTCTCAAGTTTTGGATTTTGGCTGTTTGGGTACATTTTGTAACACTCTCCTGGGTGCAACCCTGGGTGGGCACCACTTGGGTGGTGTGACTCACCTGAGGATGGGTCCAGGTGAACTGAGGCCAGCAAACCAGCCCTTACAGTTACTCTGGTAGTCTGAATTCAAGTAATCAGGCATGCAGTTCTCAAGCAGCAGAGCAGTCCTCTGAAGATCCAAGGCAGGCTTCAAGCAGCAAGGTAGTCCTCTGGGAGCAGCATGGCAGTCCTCTCAAGTACAAGACAGGCCTTCTGAGTGTCCTTTGCAGGTCCAGTAGTGAACTGAAGAGTGGGTCTGAGGATCCCATTTGTGTACCTGGTGCCAGGTTTGAGGTGGAAGAAACTGCTAGAGTTTTCACCCCATAGTTGGGTCTGGAATTTCCTTCCTCCCTGCCCAGGCTCCAAGAGGTCTAGGGTGACAAAAGACTGGTGTGAAGTTCTTCGTGAGTGTGCTGAGGCAGCTCCTTTGAAATTTAAGTGGAGCATAGAACATCTTTTCCCCTCCCATCCTGCCAGGATGGCCCATCCTTGTAATACATAGTTCTCTTTTGTCTCACAGTCTGGGAGGAATACAAAAAGGCCAGCTGCCTGTCTAATCAGAGTCATGTGACCCCAGACACAGGTTAGGACAAGAAAAAACAACTTTCTAAAAATAGCATTTTTAGAACTGTGACTTGAAATCAGACTTTACCATTAAAGAGGGTTTTAAATTACAATTCTTTGAGACCACACATGACATTTCTACCTGTTCCCAAACAAAGGTTATCACTTAATAAATGTAATAAGGTAACTCAGTAATATCTTATGGGAGAGGTAGGCCTCACAGTTTAAAACTGCACCCTGCCCTATGGGCTGTTTAGGGCCTTCTTTAGGGTGACCAATATGTATGAAAAAAGGGAGTTTTAGACCAGGCAAAAGGTTTATTTTGCGAAAACTGCACACAGGCTGCAATGGCAGACCTGAGACATGTTTTAAAAGGCTACTTTAGTAAAGGGCATCACATGTGCCTCAGGCCCACTAGTAGCATTACTTTATAGGCCCTGGGTATGTTCTACGGCTTTACTACAGACTTATAAGTAAATTAAATGTGCCAAACAGTTGTAGGCCAATTTTACCATGTTTAAGGAGTGAGCATAAACACTTTAACACTGGTTAGCAGTGGTAAATTGTACAGAGTTCTAACGCCCAAAAAAACAAATTTCTGGTACATTAGCAGGTACTGATGAATGAGTTCCTTTTTTTTCTACTTATGTTTGTGTTGGTTTTAATACTCCATATTTGGTACTGAAACAATGTGATTTTTTGATTTACATTTATGTGTAAATGTTGTTTCAAAATGAAAAATTAAAGTGTTGGTATACTTTACTCTTATAACTCCTTGGTGGTTATTCTTCTGCTGTTTTGAAGCAATTGTACTGCCAACCCCAGAATTCTTGCTGAACCTGGCCATACAGTTCACAAACGGAAACAACAGGACAGGACATTTGTCAACTACCTAGCTGCAATGAGTGCCTAAAAGTATTATTAAGCACAGAAAAAACTTAGTTACATTTTTTGGGATCAGAAGAAAAGACTATATTTGACCATCTTCCAGAGATTTAGCCAGAAATTAGTTGATTATACAGATGGGATTACCATGGCAAGGAAGTCAAACAGATGTAATCAAACTTTCAGAAGAACCTAGCCTGGTTGTGCAAACATGAGCTGTGTAATTAGTTAAAGAATTAAACATATCTGATACTGGCATGGGTTGTAAAACAGTGGAAGTTGGCCAACAAAGATATTTGGCATGAAAGAAGCGCTAGGTAAATAGTTACATAACTACAAGTTACCTCAATTGTTAAACGTGTATTTCTTTACCATGTGGCCAAGAGTCTCTTTTGCCCAACTTGTAACTTGGAAAAAAATTGGTAATTTCACAAAAGTGTGTATAAATTTAAAAAAGGAAGGCCAAACATATTTTTTTATTAAGATGCCATCACATTGTATGGCACACGGATAGATTGGGAAAAACAATAATACATCAATTACTGTATATGTAATAAAAAGTAGCCTAATTGACATATAAAGTGTGTGTGCCTAAACTATGAAGTAATAATATTTCCTCAGTTCAGAGTGTTTTCAAAAATACTATTTATGGCACTCCACCTAAATTTAATGAATCTTAATTCCTAGTGTTTTACTCAGTGGCCTAAATGAGGTTAAACACAATCTCATATATCGGTACCACTCACATAAAGTGTCAGTGCATAATCAATAGTATAATAATTATATTTCCTCAGTTCACGAGCTTTTCAGAATAATATTTGCAACAGTCCATCTGAAATGCATAAATCATAAAGCTGAATTTTTCTCCATTGATCACTATTCTCCCTCCAAATAATTCCAACAGGGTATAACCTTGTATTAAAAAAAAGAAATATAAATTGCTATTGTAAAGTGGAAGTTTAATCCAATACTGCAAAGTAACTTTACTGTATACATTACAAAATTCTACAACTCTTCTTGCAGGCGTTCAACATGCCCCTGTTTATCTCACATCCTGCAATAATTTGTTTATGGGAGCATAATACCAATATTCCCAAGGATTTATTAATTCCAATTTGGTCATTATTCAGCATAAGAGGGGCTAACTAGAAATTTGTACTTATTGGTTACGTAAGAGTGAGCAATTAGCATAGATTTCTATCTTGAAAAGCTGCCAAAGCTAAACCAGATAAACTATAATAGGAGTAGGGTTATAACCACCAGGTATCTAATGTTTATTGTGTGAAGAATGTCCTCCCAAAAATGTGCTAACCCTCCAGAAGACCAAAACATGTGTACTCATATCTCTTCCATGTCACATCTGCTGCATTTTTAGGTTTCGCGAAGTCTTATGTTACTAATACAAATTCCTTAAAGGGACTCAGAACCCGCCCCTATTTCACCCCTTACTTCTCTGAACTTCCCATTTGTTCATTAACACATTGCTCCAACTTCGCTTGAATTTGTTTGCTTTTTATTGACTATCAGGTCATTTCCTGCTCTTCTGTCCTGCTCCTGTTCTGCTTTTGCCATAGCGTGGAGCGTGCCCGAAGTACACCTCCCGGTTTTTGTTGATTGGTTACTTCTTAGTGTTTGTGTGCGAAAAGATGAACTGAACAAAAGTCAATTCGCGTTGATATGTATGTAAACATGTCAACCATCTTGCAATGGAGTACTGAGTGCAAATGTAAAGCAAGCAGAGAGTGGGCTCATTATGTTGTGTTACCCATACTTACTAATTACATTTCTGATGGACAACAGTTGAAAATATTAAAATTATTTGTGTGTGCATTTCTTAAATTACCACTTGCTCATTTTTAAAGAAAAGTAATTTGTATAATTGGGAGATGTTTTATTTTGAATCGTTATTCTCTCAGTGACTTATTAACAGGCAGACACAAGTGCAGTGATCTTAATATGATTTGCATGATGCAGCAGGTGCAGTGGCACCTGGAACCAAACATTGTCACAACTCCTCTAAACACCAGCTATTGCTGTATTTTATTACTATCCAGGCAGTCACAAGTGCAGTTACCTTGCAGACATCAGAGGCATGATTTAAATGGTGCAGCAGGTGCAGTGGTTCTTGGGCCACAGGGTCTCATAACCCCTCTAAACACAGATTATTGCTAAATTTTACTACTAAACAGGCTGTCACAGGTGCAGTTATCAGGCAGGCATTTGGGTCAGGATTTCAATGGTGCAGCAGGTAGTGGCACTGGGAACAAAAGCTCTAGGCACCCCAGTAAACACTTATTATTGCTATATTTTACACGCCCGCCAGCAGTCACAAGTGCAGTTATCTTGCAGGCACTAAGGTCATGATTTGAATGTGCACCAAGTGTAGTGGCACTGGGTGTCACGACTTGCGTGCTGCTTTACCCTGGAGGCCGCAGAGCGAGTGGCACGGATCCTGTTCTGGAATGTTCTGCCTTGGCCCAAGTAGGGGTGACTTTTTCTGGTAGCCACGGTGCTGCAGGCAATGGGTACGCCAAGAGCAGGCCGTGTCCCTCAGAAGTAGTGCCAGAGGGAAAAAAAACCTGAAAGGGGGAAAAAACCTCCAAAAAGATAGAATCCTGCAACAGGAACAAAAAGAATAGGTAACAGCAGGAACAAAATATAGGAAAATACACTGGAACCGACGAGAACCAGCACAGGAATACAAGGAAGCAGGAGCGAAGACACCATCCAAACAGAAAGTGTTGCAGCGCAAGGAGAGAAAGAAACACAGCCCTTAAATACCAACAAACAGGAAACGACCAACAGGAAGTAAAAGGACACCATCTTAGATAGGGAAAAGCACATAAAACTGAATGGACTGGGAACCATAGAGAGTAGGGAACAAGGAATTCTGGGAAGAGAAGAGTACTATGGGAAAGGGGGAAAAACATAAAAGAAGGCACAACCAGATGTACAGAAAAAAGAAGAAAAGGAAAGAACAGGTGAGTGGGGGGTCAGACCTGCCTAGACACGTGGTGCGCTAAAAAAGAACGAGGCCCCATGCCCAATTTGGGGCCTCGTAAGGTACAGAGCAGGCTGGGGCCGCGGCGCGTCTTATGACCGCGTGCTGCGGCCCGAGCCGAATGTTCGGCTCGTGCCACGTGCAGCGGCGCAACACTGGGGCCAAAAGTTGTCATAACTCCTCTAAACACCAAATTTTGCAATATTTTACTACTAAACAGGAAGTCACAAGTGCAGTTATCTTTTGCAGGCACTAGGGTCATGATTTAAATGGTGCAGCATGTGCAGTGGCACCTGGCCCAAAAGTTGGCAGAACTCCTCTAAACACCAAACATTGCTCTATTTTACTACTAAACAGGCAGTCACAAGAGCAGTTATCTTGCAGGCGCGAGGGTCATGATTTGAATATTGCAGCAGGTGGAGTAGCACTTAGGCCATAGAATGTAAGAACCCCTAAACAAAGATTATTGCTCAATTTTACTACTAAACAGGCTGTCACAAGTGCAGTTATCTCGCAGGCATTAGGGTCATGAGTTCAATGGTGCAGCAGGTGCAATGGCACCGGAAACAAAAGCTCTAGGCTCCACACTAAACATTTATTATTGTTATGTTTTACAACTACACTGGCAGTCACAATTGCAGTTACCTTGCAAGTGCTAGGGTCATGATTTTAGTGGTGCAGCAGGTGCAGTGACACGGGGGCCAAGAGCTCTAGGAACCAATCTAAACACCAAATATTGCTTATATTTTACTACTAAACAGGCAGTCACAAGTGCAGTTACCATGCAGGCAATAGGGTCATGATTAGAATGGTGCAGCAGATGTAGTGGCACCTGGGCCAAAAGTTGTTAGAACTTTTCTAAACACAACATATTGCTATATGTTACTACTAAACAGGCAGTTACAAGTGCAGTTAACGTGCAGACAATAGGGTCATGATTTGAATGGTGCAGCAGGTGGAGTGGCACAAGGCCATACGGTGTCAGAACCCCTCTAAACAAAGATTACTGCTAAATTTTACTACTAAACATGCTGTCACAAGGTCAGTCATCTAGCTGGCACTAGAGTCATGATTTCAATGGTGCAGCAGGTGCAGTGATACCAGGAACAAAAGCTCTAGGCACCCCACTAAACACTTATTATTCCTATAGTTTACAACTAAACCGGCAGTCACAAGTGCAGTTATGTTTCAGGCACTAGATTCATGATTTGAATGGTGCAGCAGGTGCAGTGGCACCTGGCCCAAAAGTTGGCAGAACTCCTCTAAAGACTAAACATTGCTATATTTTACTACTAAACAGGCAGTCACAAGTGTAGTTACCTTGCAGGTGCCAGGGCCATGATTTGAATGGTGCAGCAGGTGCCGTGGCACCGGAGCCACAATGTGTCAGAACCCCTCTAAACACAGATTATTGCTATATTTTACTACTAAACAGGCAGTCACATGTGCAGTTACCTTGCACGAGCTAGGGTCATGATTTTAGTGGTGCAGCAGGTGCAGTGATACTGGGGCCAGAAGCTCTAGAAACTCCTCTAAAAACCAAGTATTGCTAAATTTTGCTACTAACTGGGCATTCACAATTGTGGTTACCTTGAAGTTAAAAGAAGCATTATTTAAATGGTGCAGTAGGTGCAGTGGCACTTTACTAACTACACAATACTATACTCTAATACAATGCCATATTAAATAAGGTAAACATTACAAGTTTGGAACCCTGGGATATTAATTCAACATACATCCCAACATAAACAACTATTAATGGTTTATCAAATTTAAAACAAACATTGTTATAACTATTTGTAATATTATTATCCAGTTAGTAAGACAGAATGCAAAAGAAAAAACAAAGGCGAAACCTATTTGCTTTGCCAATGCTTGTTTCACTCATTTCGAGGATGATTTTGCTCATTCTGTCAGGTGTAAAATATAACATCAACCCGATGAAAATATTCAATTTAAGAAAATTGGCCCCTCTAAAAAGTGAGTGACCTAAATTAATATACTGCTACCACCTTTTGCTATTTAAAGCAATTCGCGTACTTTGATTAGCCTGCATCTCTGCTGCCGAAAAACTGTTCTCCATGTTCCTTATATCAAAAGCTCAAAGAGGAGTTAAAACTTTCTACAGGGAATATTTTCCGTACTAAATCCCAAGATAACATTATTGTGACGTTGGATAAATTATAAAGAAGAGGTTATCTGTCTAAAGGAAGGAGAAATTACAAGAAATTCCTATGGGGTAGTCAGCAGGGCGTAATTCAGGAAGTCTTTTTATTTTAGCTCCTTCAAAAAACTGGGCTACTTTACTGATCTCTAAGATCTGCTGTCTGTCAATTACTTCTTCTGCTAATCAGGAGACAAACAGATGCTTACAGTTTAGAAGGGGTGTTTCAGCATGCTTCGGGCAACTGGGTTTTATTCTGAGAGAAAACCATTTGACCTGACCAGTAGCCCATATATAATGTAAGGTCAGGAAGGTCAAAATTAGTTTTCAATCAGGAATTTAAAGTAGAAACAGAAAGTAAAGTGATTGTGTACTTACTCTTCAGATTTATATAAAAAGACGATGTTCCTTTTAGAGAAATATTCAATTAATACTTCACGGTAAAGTGATCTTAGAGCCAGTCCAACAAAAAGGCCAAAATAGAAGAACCAATAAAGGAAAAGTTTTTTAATTCCGTAAAATCAATCTAGGTGGTGCAGCGGTCCTGCGATGAGAAAGGACTTGCAAATCATAGTTAAAAATGCACTTTAAGGCTGAAAGACTGGCGGGAGAGATTGACAGCTAAGACTAACTGTGAACGAGGCACTGCAAAAAGAAGGTATGCTGCAAACAAGGAGTCATGCAAAGGGTGATGCTGGATTGCTAAAATGTGAAAAGGATGCGGCACACATGAAAAACAAAACACTGCAAACCATGCAGAGAACTAAATATAGTTACCAGTAAGGGGTACGTCCTTACTGATAGTGAAATACCATTCTGAATTGACACTTACATCCTTTAGAAAAGGAGAAAAGGGTGGATATGATGCAATGGTTACACTGTTTGTATGATGTACACACAGAGCATAGAAACAGTAAATAGATATAATATTTTCATTTATACAATTTGATATGTAAAAGAAGGAGGAAAAAGTAGAATGCAAACTGACTAAATTAGTAATAGTTTAGAGGAAGAATAGACTTAGCAGCAACAAACCATACAAGACATGATCCATCAAATGAATTGCACCACTACCACATTAGGGTTGAGAGAAACCACCAAGATCAGATGCGGGTAAGAGAAACCGTCTGTGTAAAGTAAACAAGCCGAGGTGGAAAAATGCAGCAGAGTGTATCAGCACAACTGGGGTTACAAGACCAGCTCTATCTTTACAGATAAATTTGGTTGTGTCAAAAGTTTCGAATACAGAACTCTTGAGAGGAATGCAATTTCAATGTCACGTGGACACGCAATAAGATAGGAATTATCAGATCTACTGTAAAACCATACAATGATGGAGTTGCTGAATCTGCCGTTTTTTCTGCATAGATCACCCTAATAGTTATTTCAAAAAAATAAAAAAGTACATTTTAGTTTCTGCCCCAACTTTGGAGTCATTAAACAAAATGTTAAATGGATTGACACCTCTTACATAAATTTCTTGAGATACTCATCTGTGACTGTATTGTTTATTTTGCACTGCTCCTTGTGTGGTTTACTCTGAAAATTCAATAAAATGTATTTAATCTCTAAAATACTGGAGATGCTTGCTCAAATGGGCTGTGCTAGTTACTTTTGCAGGACTGACCTGAAAGCAGCTTATCATCAAATAGCCCTGCTCCTGCAGTGATGCTTCTTAACATTTGAGTCTTTTGATCGCTCAAGTGGGTATTCTATCATGACTTGTGGTTTGACATCCGCCATTGGAGTATTCCAAGAAATAGGCATCCAATGTTCTTCAAGATGTCTGGTGTCATTGCTTCTCAAGTGATAGTTTAATATCATTAGCCCACGCTGTGGAAGTACATCATTGTATTTTTGTCAGGAATAAGACCATGCGCGGTCCAGGTCCCGCCCGAAACTCAGCTGCGCGACTCTGTGGCGCTTTATGCACACCACTTGTCATCCCCTCTTGTTCCAAAGGTGGGCATCAGCGTCGTCTGCCCTGTGGCAAAGCTTATAGAGCTGCAGGTTCAGGACATTGGTGGACAAGATACACTTATCAGTGCTTTTCGATGAAGGGACTACAATTCCCATGTTTTTAGAGGCAGCAGCCATCTTGGGGTACGGCAGGCCTATAAAGCCCAGCCACTATTTTGAAGACTTCGATGCAGTAAGACCTCATGGGGGTTTCTCTGAAGAAGAGCAGAGTTCCTGCATGGCAGAGTGACATCCAATCGAAGTATCCCTGTTTCCATGGTGAATTCAAAAACGAGTAGGTCGTACTCGTAGCGGTAAGGCCTTGATGAATCCAATTTTGGAGGAAGTCGTTACTTCCAGAAGTAAAGAGCCCCTTAGCACAACGAGCAAAGCGTTTTCAGTTTCCAGAGTACAGCGGCCTTGGCGCGACGATCAAAGGCGTTTCAGAGCACAGGTGTAAAGCGCTCTTTGCACGGCAATTCAAGCGCTTCAGTTCACAGATGTAAAGCACTCTAGGCACAGCAATTCAAGTGATTCAGTCCACAGGTGTAATGCGATCTTGGCACGACAATTCAAGCGCTTCAGTCCACAGGTGTAAAGCGCTCTTGGCACGGCAATTCAAGCGCTTCAATCCACAGGAGTAAAAGGCTTTGGCACAACAATCAAAGTGATTCAGGCCACAAGAGTAAAGCGCCCCCTTAGCATAACGAGCGTAGCGCTTCAGGCAAAATAAGTAAAAGCGCTTCCTGGTATTATAACTAAAGCTCTTCAAGTTCAATGAGTAAAAACCTTTCGGTCTTTATAGTTGTGAATGTGAAAGTATTTTCGTAGATAAGCAAATCATAGTTTTCATTGTTTTTTGGGAAGCATAATATGTGAAAAGCATATTTAATTCTTTGAGATTTTCTAGGTCATGATCAAAGGTTTATGTTATGAATGCATAGATGTTACAGGATTGATATTCTGAGTATGATCATAGTCCAAAGCTCTTGCCATCTCTTGGTTCTGAGGTCATAGTTTATTCTTGTTCCATGTTTCAAAGAAGGGGCTTTGCCCTCATTTCAAAAGGGGTCTCCATCTGATATATCGGAGACGCATTTAGTCAAGAGTCTATTGATGAGTTACATTTCTATGAATGAGTAAGTGCATATTTGTTCTAACCTTTTCTTTTCAGATCTCTCACCCTGCTGTTCCCTACCCTAATTCCCTTCCCCGACTGGCTTCATGATAAATCTGTGCTATAATAGTTTTCAGAGTTGGTGACGCCGGAAGGTGGCAAATGCAAAAACAACAAGTGATGGACGGAATGCTGAACATTGTCAAACATTCACCCCCAGTCACAGATCTGGGTTTAATCCATCGTTTTTTTGCTGCCCATGCCATTCCAGTTTGGACCCAGCCATATGCAGATCAGTCTTGACCCTGTTCCCCATGGGAACAGTCCAGCCCGAACTGCTAGGCCAGGTCTTCCCTGGACTGGAAACAAGCATCCTGGGACCGGTTTCAGGGTTTCACCCCTCATCAGCCAGGCTAGCTTGAATCCAGTGGCATGGGAAGGTGGGCCTTTGTTCAGCAACGTACAGATCCCGAGGAAAGGACACTTTGACAATTTTGAGTGATGTCTTCCAAATTTTGCAACAAAACAGAATGCCTCAGAAGAAAGAAAAAATATATTTTTATCTTATGAGGTGGAATATTTAGAACATCTTTTAATACCGGACGTGATTAAATGAAAAAGTATTGTAGTTGATATCACTGATGCCCCACATCATAGTGATAAGGATCAGTTGTTTTCTTATCAGAGCTAAATGAATATTAATCTTGTTTTGTCACAGATGTTCATTAATAACTAAGCCTCTAAAAAGGGATCACTTGAAATTGGGAAGAATATGAAGAGCATATTTTTAGTTTGGTGAATGGCTAATTGTGGGTGCATCTGCACTTGAGCAATGTATTTTAGGTGTTTAGTGAGCAGTGACGGTTAGTGTTTGTTTGATTGCTTGAGAAGCTGTACCAACTCAATTCATGAACGGTGAAGAGAATATTTTAGAATTTAAATGAAGAACATTGAATGATTAGTAAAGATACTACGTCTTGATTGAAAAAATGTCTTACTTGTGCAGTAGATCATTTTAAGTCATTTTTGTGGGGCATATTTTGAAATATGGAGCTGATCATAAGTCACTCAGTTATGTGTTGAGTGATGAATGCATGGGGAAAGCAAGTGTGAAGTTGGTATATTTGTTCTCTAAGTTGTATAAATATATTTATGAGGTGATTGCTATATCAAAGTAAAAACCCAGAGCAGATTTTCATTCTGATATGCCACTTAAGCATGTTGACTTTGATAAGGTGGTTTGAAATATTAAATATGTAGTGGATGTTGTTAATGCCTTTGAGACATGTAAAAAGGTTGTATCTCCAGGCGAATGGAGCTCTGGTATGAGAAATGGCATATAGCTGTAAGAGGTAACATGATATATAGAAAACGGTAGGCCAAAGGATACTTCTTTAAAATGGAAAGATAACCAGTTCAATGTGCATGTCAATTACATCTTAGTGCCACTAAAATATACCAAAATGAACAATTAAACTAAAAGACTAAAAAAATAATTACTAATCAAATAAAGGCCTTTGGTTCTGAAAGCATGATACAAATAACCACAAAGACCACCCTAAAGGTGATCTATACAAAAACAAAATAACATATTTGTGATAATATACAAAACTTTATTTATACACCAATAATATATCAAATTTGTTTTTAAAAAAACAGGAAATATTTAAATAAGTTTAGAATGGTATTGTTATTACCCTTTTCATGCTTTGAGAACTACTGATCTTTATATGACTAATAGTTAATGTTTTCATTTCATTGCTCAAATAGAAAAATACCCAACAGCATTAATATCATGTTTTTCTTAAATTTAACAATCAGATGTTAATCTCTGATACCATATTCATGACACTGAGAACCTCTATATACGGAGTCACTATGTGTTCATGTAGGATTCAAGTTTACTTTAGGAAAAAGAGTTAACACAAGCACCACTTATTCTTAGTAGATTACCCCCAGATTCAATTGTTCAAAAATAGTACAAGTGCAGAGTTTATGTTTATTAAAATATGACTTCTGAGTTTACCACAATCCTTAGTAATTTAAACCCTCATTTAGATTGCTCGAAATTAGTTCAAAATCAATGTTTGATTTCATCAAAAATACAGAATTGGGATACTTTTCAGAAACTCACTCTATCAATACAAATACTTCTCACCATGCAACTAGTATCAGCAAAGGAATCTGAAATCAAGTAGCAAGTCTTGACTGCAACAACACTGTAATGTGATTGCCTAGCAAGGATTATGTTAACCACAGGGCTAGATAGGCTCAATGATCCAAGACGCCAAAGCAATTTACAGGAACCTGCTGGGAATCCTAGTTTAAATCTAGTGCGCTGCTGTACAGCATTTCTTCGATGTGAAAGGCACATTAGTCCACTTAGTACTAGCACTCTACAATGGCCACTTAGCTAATAATATGAATAATATGAATTATATAATTGTTTTGGTAGGTGGATTTGGATTATTTTTCAAAATGAGTGAGACATGTACCACCAATGTCACTGATCTTTTTTTACAGAATACACTTATCCAAGAAGGTCTAGCATTGGATATTGTGACATATGGGGTGCAGCTTATTTATTTAGCAGTGAGTAGGGTTTTGGACTCCAGTTGAAAAATGTAATACAACATTGCTCTAATCAATCCCCATTATCCAATGGTTTCTAGAAAAGAGAAAGAGTGGGAATAAGAAATTGATAGAAGTATCTGTGTCTACTGGTATGGATGTGCATCGATTGCTATATTTGTAAATGAGCACAAATGTAACATCCACAATGAAAGTGTTAAATCAACCATTCATATGTGTTTTAAAGATCAACACCGCACAGTGCTACAACTTTTGAAATATTTCCTCAGTGCAAAAGATGAAACAATGACAGTTGGCTATTACTGCAAAAATGAGTTTTATTGAATTACAATATTTGATTGTATCATGCCAAGAGTAATGAATTAGAATGTTGAATGATCATGTGTCATTGAAGTCAAAGTAATTAACATATAGAATGTGTTAGATATAGGGTCTCTAGTTGGCAGAAGTATACACTCTTGTCCATGTTCGGGGTAAATCCCACACAATCTAAATTATCCAGTGCCCACCCTCTGGTAGCATGACACTGAGCAGTCAGGCTTAATTTAGAAGGCAATGTGTAAAGTATTTGTGCAATAAATCATGCAATAACACAGTGAGAACACCACAAAAAGACACCACACATTTTTAGAACAAATATAAGATATTTATCTGATTAAATTAAGGTCGAAATGATCAAGATTTGATCATCACAAGTTGAAATATCACTTTTGTAATGATAAGAGAAGAGACTTTAGTTCTGAAAAGCAACAATTTTCTCTTGCAAGCACAAAGTACCTGGCTTGCGTCAAAATTACATGCACGAAGACCGCAGAGGAGGAGATGGGTGGAAAAAGGTAGGTGTGTGTCGGATTTCCGGGTGCACATAGACGATGCGTCAATTCTTTTCCAGGCAGCAAGGGCTTTGCGTCGAATTCCGTCATGCCGGCTTGAATCCTCTTTGCGATGCGGGGTATCTTTATGCCCAGGGACGATGCGTGGAAATCCTGGGCGTGCGGGACAAAGTCACAGGTTCTGCGTCAGGTGGGTGAAGCGTCAGAGTTTCTGTCACACAGCAGGCACTGCGTCAATTCCTCACACAGGAAGTCGGGCTGCGTTATTCCGGCTCGCCGATGCATCGATCTCTACTTCAGCGATGCTGTGATTTTCTCAACGCTGGGCAGGCTGTGCGTTGATTCTGGCTGATTTTCACCGCACAAGCAGTTCCTTTGCAGAGATGAAGTCTTTTTGGGCCTGGAGACTTCTGTAAACAGGAGGCAAGCTCAATCCAAGCCCTTGAGAGCACTTCTCAGCAGAGCCAGAGGCCAGCAAGGCAGCAGGGCAACAGTAAGGCAGCAGTCCTTCACAGCAAAGCAGTCCAGGTGAGTCCTTTAAGCAGCCAGGCAGCTCCTCTTGGCAGGTTGCAAGATCTGGTTCAGGATGTCTGTCCCAGGAAGTGTCTCAGTTGGAAGGGTCAGGGAGCCAGTTTGTATACCCAAAAGTGCCATTGAAGTGGGGGAGACTTCAAAGAGTGGTTTTGAAGTGCACAAGGTCCCCTTTCAGTACAACCCTGTCTACCAGGGTTCCCGTAGGCGGTTTGACAGTCCCTTGTGTGAGGGCAGGCCACTGTCCTTTGAAATGTAAGTGTCAAGCCCTCCCCCTTCCAGCCCAGGAAGACCCGCTGAGTATGCAGATGTGTGCAGGTGTGACTGAGCACCCTGTGTTTGTGGTTGTCTGGGTGAAATGCACAAAGGAGCTATCAACCAGCCCAGATGTGGATTGGACACAGGCGGCAAGGCACAGAAGGATTTTAAGTGCAGAGAAATGCTTACTTTCTAAAGGGGGCATTTCTAAAATAGTAATATAAAATCCAACCTCATCAGTCAGCAGGACTTTGTATTACCATTCTAGCCATACTACATATGACCTGTCTACCCCTTTCTGATCAGAACACACCACTCAAACCGTATATGAGGGTAGCCCTAATGTTAGCCTATGAAAGGAGCAGGCCTCACAGTAGTGGAAAACGAATGTAGGGGTTTTCCACTGCCAGGACATATCAAACCTACAGGTATATGTCCTGCCTTTTTTCTACATGGCACCCTGCCCTGTAGGTTACCCAGGGCCTACCTTAAGGGTGACTTATATGTAGAAAAAGGCGAGTTTCAGGCTTGGCAAGTACTTTTAAATGCCAAGTCGAAGTGGCAGTTAAACTGCACACACGGGCCTTGCAGTGGCAGGCCTGAGACATGGCTAAGAGGTTACTTATGTGGGTGGCATAATCAGTGCTGCAGGTCCACAAGTAGCATTTAATTTACAGGCCCTGGGCACATGCAGTGCACTTTACTAGGGACTTAAAAGTAAATTAAATATGCCAATTGGGTATGAGCCAATGTCACCATGTTTTAAGGGAGAGAGCACATGCACTTTAGCACTGGTTAGCAGTGGTAAAGTGTGCAGAGTCCTAAAACCAGCAAAAACAGTGTCAAAAAGTGGAGGGAGGCAGGCAAAATGTTGGGGGTGACCACCCTCAGGGTGTCAGGTCTAACAGTATGGATAAATGAGACAGTCAGTTCGGAGCTATAGAATGCAACAACATATTCAGCAAGGTGCGGCAATGAATAGGTGATGATGGAATTTCTCACATGGAGATGGAAATGGACTGTACAGACTGGAATACACTTTAATGTCAAGCAAACATTTGAGACAAAGTTAGATATGTTGATTGCAATGGTACACCAAGTTTAAATCTGTTTTGTGAATACTTTCTTACATATTTTTGAGTTGCTTAGGTTGATTTAAAATTCTTAAAAGCAGTAAGATAGTTGAAATGAATGGAATTACTCCTTGTTAAAAGCGATTCAAATTATTATACATGCATAGGCTGTAGATAGATATCATTTTGATGTGCATCACACTGAAAGTTATTTCTAAAATACACTTAGCTAAGGAGCATGGACAAACTGTGAGGAAAACAGAAAACGTTAACTGCATGAAAACTAACATAGTTAATTAACCAAAGAATAATCAATTACAATTTTAAGTTAATATTGTTTACCTCATTGGACCAAACTACTGAATTATTCTCTTAAACCAGGAGTGTTCCCTGACTGCCATAGGATTGAACAGGTTAACCCTCTATTAAAGAAACATTCAATGGATTTTGGGTGTCCTCAATAACTTTGAGTCTGTCTCAGGTCATGTCTCCATCTCTAACATTATCAAGAGCTGGATTACAAAGTAATTTATGCAACAATTATTTGAATATGGTCCCTTCAATGTAGACATGATTGCAGCCAGGGAACCGCCTTGCTTCACGTAGTTGGTTGATGGTACACTTCAGAGCCAGTTCAGTCCAGGGTTGATCCAATTGATGTCCTTGACTGCAAGCCTACATCATTGACTATGCTCGTTATTGATAAAAGACTCAACCCTCACTCATACATAAATTAATGCAATGGCCAAAAGTGCCCATTCTCATCTGTGATGACTCTTGGGGATTCACCAGTTAATCCTCGAACAATACCTCAAAGCTCTTGTCCAATTTCTTGTCTTGTCAAAAGATTGAATATAGCATCTCTCTCTTGGCAAGATTTCTCAAGGGGCTCCTAATCCCTCTAAAAGCAGTGCTACATGCAGAGCCCTGCTACATCTCTAGAATCAAAAGATTTGAGCAAAGGTTAGCAAAGCCTGTACCTTTCTGGAGAGTTAGAGTTTTAAAAACTGTACTGTATTTGCTCAACCGGGACAGAGTTTGAGTATCCCTGGGACACACGCACAAGTTTTTTTAAATTATTACAATCACAGAGAGATATGTTGCAATGTTGGCTACCTCCCTCTCAGCTTAGGGCCTCCCTCTGAGCCGTAGGGTTTGTTTAGAGCTTAACTAATAAAACCTTTTCCCTCATTTTGTCATCAGTTTGTGTCATATTCTGAATCTGTCTTAGAATGGCTAAACAAATAAGGGCATATTTTAGGGGTGCATTGACACAGTACCTCATGGAATGAGGGGACCCTGAGGCAGGGAGCATAGTAATTGTTGTAGTCTCAGCATATGAAACATAACATTGAAATATTTTCTTAGGTGGATTTTGGTTCTGTAGATCCTGCAACATACTGAGTTGCTGTTATTCCTGCAAATAATGAACCATATGCCACATTAGAAATCCCTATAGGTTTTTCAGGACCATCGACCATTGCTTGGGGAGGAGTTACCACATACAGTTACCACATGTAGTGGCCGTTTGTTAACGGAATTTGTGGACATCTGTAGGTTACTTAGACAATATGTACAGCAGTCAATAAAGACTGACTTGTATATTTGTTCCTGAAGCTGTTGTACAGGTATCTGCACCAATACAATTAGTCCATAGGCAATTAATGTATTAATGGGTAAAGTGCTGCCAAGTGTGGCGACATTCCATTTTTGATAGCTTGCAAAACAAAACAATTGGATGTAGTCTATTCCCACACAATCAAGATAAGCATAGGATGATAACTATGTGTGTTCCTCTTGGCATGGTACCACGTGTACTACAACTGGAAAAATGTTTGCTAGTGTGTCTAATACTAGGCATGGAACACCCTATATAGTGACGTTACTCGAGGAATTAAAGAAATACAAGAAGAAAATAGAGCCTCTCCAGGAGTTGATTAGGGCATGATATTGATTTAAATATTGACACTGTCTCTTAAAAGATGTTAGTAACTTTGGGGGTAAGCAGCATTAGTGACTATGCACTAGCACTTGGCTCCTGTTCACATGCAAGATCGTGAACATGAACTACCTAAAGTATTTTCAGATGTAAATACCTCTGTAGATTGAGATACCCTGGGTACCTATCCTTCAAAACTACAGCTCAAGTCTAAAAATGAGACTGAGGGTTCCACTAAGGAAAAAGCTCCAGAAGTTAAGTAAATGCAAGCAAAACAGAAAACCAGATCAGTATCTCCTCGACAGCAGGAGTCAGGTAGGGGTGATTACAGATTGAGGAACCAAGAAAAAAAATGAAAAAGATAAATATTCATATCTGTTCATCTCATTCTTCGCAGGACTCTGGGGAGAGTAGAACGACTGAAAGGAGGGACAAACTGGTGAATATCACAGAAATGCTGAATACGTTAGACTGCAAAATTAGTTGCGGATTCTTGAAACTCCGAATAGTAAGGGAGAGAAAAGTTCAGATTCAAAAGCTAATTTTAAAAAGAAGTGACAGGTATGACAAAAAAGCATGTCTCAGAAACTGCAACTACTTTTGTAGAATGCGGTGTGGGCAGTAGCACTTTTTGACAGTGCAGTGGAAGTAAATATAGTTCACCAGATTTACAAAGCGCATCCGGTCATGACTTCAACTGAAGAATATGTTCACGAAAAAACACCGGATGTGCATGCAAATTTTCCTGACAGACTTTATAATGCAGACATACAAATAAAGGGAATATATTACACCCATAAATGTTGATTTCTGGCCTTATTTAGCAGATGCCTGTGACATCATCCTGGCAGGTGCCTGGTGAGGACGAGAGTTATAAAGGAAACATTTTTGTCTTTTGTACCTGAATTTCTGAGAAAAACATATGCATTAATGGTGTTTAAAACGAGCTCCTGCATTATATACTTATCGATGGTCTCTTATATGAGCTCTGCGGAGCACAGAATAGAAAACTAAGAAACTAGTAGGCATTGTCTGGCACACAAAGCACAGTAGCAGATTTGAAAAACATATTGCTATGTTTTCAAGGAATGTGAAACCAATAGAGCTTTGGTACAAAGCAGGATTAGTTTCGTGCTATAAACCTAGGTAAGAGTTTCAACATATATTGTATTGAATACACATTGGGGCAGATTGACCATTCTTTCACACAAAGCAGTAAGACAACTTGCTATGTTGCATGAAAGGGACAAGGCAGAAATGCTCCATATTAACAGAGATATGGAGCATTTCTGCTCTCTCCGTACACTTGCACACTGTTCACTGCCTAATTTCAACTCAGACACACTTGCAATATACTGCAACAGTGTCTGTGTTACGGGTAGGATTGTTTTGTTTTGGTTTGACTGAAATATGGTTGGTCCTTGTCTGTAATGGCACTGATGAGCTAAAAACAATACAATGTTTCTAGAGTAATTACAGCGCAAACATGCATTCAAACCTTTCTAGCAATCGCTTTTGTGGTGCTTCACCAAGTCGGCATAGTGTGTTCTGCGAGGCAACCTAAGCTTGCTGTTCCACAGTGACTCAAGCTACCTCTCACCTAATAAGCCCATCAGGGCTAAACTCCATCTGGGTATGTTTGTACTCGTATTCCAAAATGCTATTGCCTTAAAGTTAAACTGTACTGTTCCTTTTGGGGCACTGCCAAGATTGATTTATGTATGCTTAGTTTCTGTCTGTAATGGCATAGACAAGCTAAAAACACTGAATTGTATGGTGTCATTGGGAATTACCACTGGTCCTGATTAGTTCAAGAACTCCCATTCTTCAGTTTCATGCTAAGCAATGAATAATCTTGCAACACGTAAGTGTCTTAATGTATCTGATATTTGGCATCATATAAAATGCACACCATTAAATGAGTTTTTGTTCAAAGTTAAATCATTAGATGAGGAGATACCACTACCTGCCATCCCATACAAAGCATTATTTACCACTTTTAGATTTTATGGCTTTCACAAAAACAAGGATTGGAATAAGAACCCTTATGTTGACAGGTGGGATTCCAGAATTGTACAGATGGACAGAGAATATATTGTTGATCCACACCATATAACTATATGCTGCCAGTACCACAATTATACATAACTTGATGCACTATAAGAGGTCAAAAAGAGGTCAGCCATAGGTCTGTTGTTATCTGCTTCTAGGACATTTTTGAAAACTCTAGGCATTTATTAATAAATAGAAGTAATAGAAATCTGTGCATGTTTGCTTTTAGAGTCACCCCAATATGGACAGGAAATCCTGATATTAATCTGATTTGTAATTAATTAAGTTTTATGTCTGAAAGACTATGGCCCTCATTACAACTCTGGTGGTAAATCCCACTTACCGCTGTGCCGACGGCTGCCAAGATACCGTGCCCACAGCGGTAATCCACCACGGGTATTATGACACAGAGAATACCGCCACAATACAGACACCCACACAAGTCCGACAGACCAAAGGTCTGTGATAAACTGGCGATAACAAAACCCACACTGTCACGCCAACAGGGATACACCCACAGTATCACGACCCATGGATCAACACGAGGGACTTTCAACCGCTGTAAACCATTGGCAGTACACACCGCTGTGCTCAAAATACACACACACTTACAAAACTCCACCACATTGGGCAATTCAAAATACACACACCTGACACACATACACACACTCACACCACTATAAAACACACACCCACACTACCCACAACACCTTAAAACAAAAAAAAAGAGACCAAGAACAGAGACAAGCAAAGAGCACACACTCAATCAGAGGCACAGAACACCATCACTCATACACCATCCACGCACATCAAAGTATACACCCCAACACATTACCCCGCACATCACCACACACATATCACTCACACCACATCCATGGCACCCCAAAGACACCCCAGGTTTTCAGAGGAGGAGCTAAGGGTCATGGTGGAGGAAATCATCCGGGTAGAGCCACAGCAATTCGGATCACAGGTGCAGCAGACGTCCATTGGAAGGAAGATGGAGCTATGGCAGAGAATCGTGGACAGGGTCAACGCTGTGGAACAGCATTCAAGAACCAGGGATAACATCAGGAAGAGGTGGAACGGCCTACAGGGGAAGGTGCGTTCTGTGGTATCAAGACACCAGATTGCTGTACAGAGGACTGGCGGTGGATCCCCACCACCTCCCCCACAACTAACAACATGGGAGGAGCAAGTCTTGGGAATCATGCATCCTGAGGGCCTCGCAGGAGTAGCAGGATGACTGGACTCTGGTAAGTAAAATCTTTACTACTATATCCCCCACCCTACCTGCCTGCCATCACATACCCCCACCCGTACCCTCACTTACCTCACATATACCCCACCATCACAACCCACACATCCCAATACCAAGCCCTGCATGCAACAACAATGCATGGACATCCATCACAGCCCTGCATGGACACCCAACACCACAGCATGCCCAGTAGAGAGACTCACCCAGCCCACACAATCAGCAATCACACAAGGCCAAGGCAACAGGGAAAGCACAATTATACAGAGAAACACACCCAGTGCACAAGATGGCACACACAGATACAATAACAATGCATTACAATACTCTATTCTCTTCCCTTTAAGGATGTTCTAACATCCTATATCAGTATTTTATATATGCTGGTTTGTTTAAGGATGATATAAAATAGCGATCTCTTTGTGTGGGTCAGATGTTGTTTTGGCATAAATGCAAGTAGAAGTCGTACTCATGGTAGGTTACGACTCGTTTTTCGTATTGCTGTTCTATATATAAATAAACACATAAAATTTTAAGATGGCCGCCACGTTTCCTCCGTGATTTTTAAGAACTTTGTTGCTTTTCATTACACTTCATTTCCGTCCCTTCGCGGACATGTCTACATCCTGTATCGGCATTGGATACATGCCGTTTGGTTTAATGATTATATAAGACGGCATTCTTATTGCGTATATTTACATGCTGTTTGGACGGAGGCGAGCAGTAGGCGCATAAATGAGATTCGCTATAAATATATACAGGTATTTAGGGATATCGACTTGTACTTGTTTTGTTGTTAGTTTGTTTAGATGTGTGTTACCATAATATCTTTAGCGGTGTTTTGAAAACGCCCACATTTTCATACAAATATTAGTATGCTTACTACATGAAGACTCTTCTATAAAATATATGTCACCAAGCCAGTAATTGAACAGCATTTCTTTATTTTTATGGCTAGATATAGATATGAACTGCTTAAATATAAGTGAAATTTATGGTGGTTATAGATCGTTTAATTGATCACACATACAGTCGCATTGACCCCATCTTGTCGTTTAATATTTTCTAATTCTATTGTAGTGAACATTGAAAAATAAAAGGGTTTAGGTCACGACAAACACATGGTAATATTGGGTGTGGTGTCCTTTGAATAGGTTGGTAGAATAATTTTCAGAGAATGTTTGTTTCCTATTTATGAGGTTGATAAGGCTATTATCCTTTTGTTGTAGTGGAGATTTACGTGACAAAATAGAACTTGCCACAAGGCACAAATTGTTTGGAAATACCAGGACAACATGGGCAGAGAGGCCACTGATATGAAGGTCGGTGTGAGATCAGAGTATTTCAGAATATTCAAATTGTTAAGTATTAAACTTGAGTTTTTGACCCGGTCCTTTTTATATTTATAGCTTTAGATAACATCTTGGATATCATTTACATATGGAGGATTGAGGTATTTTTTCTTTCCTTTTTTTGGGGGTCAGTGAGCATTACCACTCTGGTGATGGCCCGTTGTATAGAGTCTACTTCACTTTTGGAACTACTATATTTCCATTCAATTTATAATTCTTGTATATAAAACATTCATACTTTCTTTGCTTGGGCTCTCTACCATACTTCTGGCTGACTAATGGATAATTTCGAAATACTTAGGATCTTTGACATCTGGTGTGGGCTCTCTTGGTTCACATCTTTTTTATTATTATCACACACTTTTGGAGAATTTATACTGTAGTGTGTAATTATATTGTATATATTAAATATCTGCAGGTGGTAATATAATGTTTTTGTTTCATAACTCATCAGCCTTGTAGAAGTCCAGTTTTGGACGAAACACGTGTTGGCAGATGCTGTATGTGGGCTTAATGTGTGATCTTGGGTCCCACAATATTGCGAATTGGAATCATTTCAATAAGAACAGTTCATGTTTTTTGTGTTAGTCACAACACAATTTGTATTAGTTTGTCATGTAATTACTTGTCTTTTATGTTATATGTTTTCAATAATATTTTTTTTTATGTATAAAAGAAGTGATATATAGATGTCAATAAGAGAACCCATACCTTTACTATTTATACTGAGAAAATCACCTTAAAAATAATCTAAGATTTTGTTCCTTTCTAGCGTTATTTGGCTTTTAAATGTATGACTAAAAGAATTTGTGTGCTCCGCAATTTTTTCTTTGTTTTCTCTATGTAACTGTTTTTCTATTTTGGAATTCCAGGTTGCACATCATGACAACGATGTGCTTTAGTGTATGAGCACCTACAATTATGACTATATGTAGAGGATTTGGGGAATGTGCATAGTTTGCCTTTTTCAGTGTTGCCATTTTTTGTGTTTGAAATGAGGAAACTGTGCTGGGGTTGTGCTGTGTCGCGGTAGGCGGTCGATGACCGCGCAACTCCACATTGGTTATTATTGGGCCCTATGGGTCCCAGGAGCCAATGGCGATGTACGCCGGTGGTGACGGTACGCACCGCCGCGGAAGTCACCGCCATTTTCTAACTATGCACTCACTTGCTACCTGACCTTCAACAGGAGAGGACCTACACTGCAAGTGCTGCTGTGGCCTGAGTCTGGAAGCGACAATGGCTAGAGTGTCTGGGGAAAGGTCTCCTGCCTTCACTGCAGAGGAGTTGGAGAAACTGGTGGATGGGGTCCTCCCCCAGTACACGTTACTCTACGGTCCTCCAGACAAACAGGTGAGTACACTGTGAGCATGATGCGTGGGCAATGCCTGATTTGAGTGCTGTGGTGTAAGCCACATGTTGTGGGGTGCTAAGGCGTCCTGGCCTGAATGCTGCATGAGAGGTGGGCACTGTATGTGCGTCAGGGCATGGGTGGGAACTGGTGGGCAATGAGTATGACGGTCCAGACGGGTGAATAATTACATTTTCCACTGTCTTTTCCCTCCAGGTCAGCGCCCACCAGAAACAGGGTATTTGGTGTGCCATCGCCAAGGAGGTGCGGACCCTGGGGGTCTATCACAGGAGGAGCACCCACTGCCGCAAGAGATGGGAGGACCTGCGCCGCTGGACCAAGAAGACGGCGGAGGCCCAGCTGGGGCTGGCCTCCCAACGTGGAAGGGGTGCCCGTCGCACCATGACCCCCATGATGTTCCACATCCTGGCGGTGGCCTATCCGGAGTTGGATGGGCGCTTGAGGGCTTCACAGCAGCCAAATGGGGTGAGTACAGTTTCAGAAAGCTGACTTAGCACGCTTTAGGAACTAGCTGGGTGGGGGATGTGGTCTATGGGTGCCCCTGGGCCAGGGCGATCATGGCAGCGTCAGTCCCTTGTTTGCAGGCTCTGAAGCACCCCCTACCCCAGTGGTATAAGTGGCCCACTACTAATGGGCAGGGTCCAGTGGGTGTCAGGTGTGCAGACGCGGGCGTTAGGCATTGTACCTCATGGACTGGTGACTACCTTAGTGAGTGGTTGGGCATGGCCTGGCGTATAGGGCAGCTCAGTGTGTGTTGTGTGCACCAACGGTAGTGGAATTGCTGGCATTGACCATGTATGTCCTCTGTCTACCCCCTTCTTGTTTTGTCACCCTGTCCTTGTGTGCATTAGCATCATCTGGTGGAGGAGCAGAGGCACCGGCGACGGAGGGAGCTGCATCCCACATGGCCCATGAGGGCGAAACCACTGAGGGTGAAGGCACCAGTGGGAAGGAGGGCGAGGGGAGCTCCACGACGGGGACAGGAGGGGACACCAGTGACAGCGACTCCCCCTCCTATGGAAGCTCCCTGGCGGACACCTCTGTGCCCACCCCAACAACAGGTACAGCCGCCACCCCCCCTACCAGCACTGCCCTCCCAGCAGCCCCTCAGCGTGTTTCCCGTGTCCGCTCACCCAGGAGGGTGGGCATATCCTTCACCCCAGGCACCTCTGGCCCTGCCCCAGTCAGCCCTGCTGCCCTCAGTGAGGAGGCTATTGACCTCCTGAGATCCCTCACTGTTGGGCAGTCAACCATTCTGAATGCCATCCAGGATGTCGAGAGGCATTTGCAACAAACAAATGCATACCTGGAGGGCATTCATTCTGGCGTGGTGGCCCAACAGAGAGCATTTCAGGCTCTGACCTCAGCACTGATGGCAGCCATTGTCCCTGTGTCCAGCCTCCCCCCTCCAAATTCCACTACCCAGACCCAATCTCCTCTACCTCACCCTATGCCAAGCAAACCTTCAGACCAGCATGCACACACATCAACACACAAAAGTGGCTCAGGAAAACATAAGCACCACACTTCATCACACAGACACTCACACAAGCACCATACCCATGCACACATACCAATATCCACTTCCTCCACTGTGTCCCCCTCCTCCTCTTCATCCACCTCCCTCCCAGTAGTGTCTCCACTCACACCTGCATGCACTACATCATCAGCCACTGCCTCCATCACCAGCATGCCCATCACAACACACCCCTCATGAGCAATCACCATCCCCTCAACCATGCACACGTCCCCTGTGTCCTCTCCTAGTGTGTCGGTGAACCCTCCTCCCAAAGTACACAAACGCAGGCACACACCCACTCAACAGCCATCCACCTCACAACAACCTCCAGCCCATGCACCTTCACCAAAAATCAGCAGATGTACACCTCCTACAACCACTACCTCTTCCTCCACTCCCACACCCCCCTCCATCTTTCCGTCCCAGTGTGTCAAAAAAACCTTTCCTGGCTAAGGTTGACCTCTTCCCTACACCTCCCCACCGTCCTTCTCCTAAGGCCAGGATGTCTAAATCCCAGGTCAGCACCTAAGTCACCAAGTGGGCATCCGCTGTGGTCCCTGCAAGTCTGAGAGGATCGAAGGGGGCACCTGTCAGGGCTGCCAGTCTGCCACCTACCGATAATAAGGACCACCCGATTCCGCCACCTGCCAAGGTTAAGAAGGGGCCAGCATCCAGCATGGACAAGACGCACCACCCACCCAGCAAGGCCTCATCCAAAACAAAAGAGGACAGTGCCAAGGTCCCAGCAGCATCTACCAAGGTGGGGAAGGGACACAAAAGCAAGGGCAAGCCACTTCAGGGCTCGGAGTCTCCTGGTGAGGGACTGGTGACCACCATTTGTCCTGACAGGCCAGCAACCTGTACCACGGTAAGCACCGCCGCAACGACCGCCAACTGCACCGCCACCTGCCTGGCCATCTGCACCACCCGCTGCACCACCGCTGCCACAACAACAGTCACCAGCAGCATCCCCAGTAGGCAGACGTCCGAGGCTGCAGATGTCCTGGACCCTGCACACACCACTTGAGGCACCACCACCAACACTGGCACTGCCAGCAGTTTGCAGCCTAAGTCGCTGCAGATGGAGTGTGGCTCTGCCTCCATGGAGTATCATGCTACCTGTTCCATGCACATCTTGTGCATCAGACACCCAGGTGAGGGAATGGGAACTGCCACACCCCAGGTGCAGCATCACTGGGCACAATGCCCCCTCCAGAACCAGTGGAGAAATGCATCCACTCACCCAATCCTTGGCAGGATGAAGCAGACTGTGCACAAGGCCCCCCCCAGAACCAGTGGAGAAATGCATCCACTCACCCAATCCTTAGCAGGATAAAGCAGGCTGGGCACAAGGCCCCCTCCAGAACCAGAGGAACATGTCACCCACTTGAGAGGCTGTGGCTTTGCACTCCGCAGGAGCAAGCAGTGGGCAATCCAACCACTTGAGAGACTTGAGAGACTGTGGCTTTGCACTCCCCAGGACCAAGCAGTGGGCAAACCACCCACTTGAGAGACTGTGGCTTGGCACTCCCCAGGAGAAAGCAGTGGGCAAACCACCCATTTGAGAGACTGTGGCTTTGCACTCCCCAGGACCAAGCAGTGGGCATAGAGCCCCCTCGAGAAGCAGTGGCATAGTACCATTTTCCGTCTGAGGTGCCCCACCTCCCCTTCCCCCTGAGGTGCCTGTGTTTTATCGACCTGATGCCCCTGCAGTGTTCTCTCCATTTTGAGGCAGGAGTCAAGTGTGGCCTTCGAACATGATTTTTTGGGCCACTGGTCCACGGACATTTACAAGGGACAGTGTACGGCCTTCTGTACATATTGTAAATATTTGTATATACTATTTTGTTATATTTGCTAGCTATATCTGCATGTTCCAAAATATCACTGATTGAACTCAATTCCTTTTGTCCTTGCGTTCTTCCAGGGGGTAACATGGTGTATCTGTAATGTTGTTGGATGTGTTTGTGTTTATGGTGTTGTGGGTGAGGGTGGGGGTAGGGGTGTTGTGTGTGTGTGTGTCACTCTCTTCCCCCCCTCCCCTGTGTGTTAGGTGCAGTACTCACCGTCGTCGTCGCCGCCGCCTTCTTTCAAATTCCTGGTGTATTAGTAGATACACCAGCATGGGGAGGACCTGCAGTTCAGGCTTCATGGCGTCCTGGTTCTTCGTTGAGTTTCAAAAGGTTAGTTGTTCCCATTCAGTGTACTATTTCCGTTGTGCTTTTGATGTCGTTGGTACCACCCCGGAAAAGCTGGCAGATTTTTGCCTTGTGATAGCGTGGGCGTACATTGTCGTCCGCCTGTCTGTTGGTGGTGACCGCCGCGGTGTTTGTTGCTAACGCCCTGGCGGTCGGAGTGTTAAAGTGGCTGTCTGTGTTGGCGGTTTTCGCTGTGGTCGTGATTCCATTTTTTTTACCGCCGGCCTGTTGGCGGTATTACTGCCGCTTTAACACTGACCACCAGGGTTGTAGTGAGGGCCTATGTTGCCGTTTGTAGGAGCCACAGCCTAGCACCTTCTTATGTCCAGAACATTTCAGTCAGATGTCTAGACAATAAGAATAAACGTAGCCAGAATGATCATAATGGACAGTATTGTAAGACTTCTTACTTTATCCACATTGAGGTCTAAAATATCCTAAGAACTCAAAAGGTGAATTTTGGTTAACTATTTCTTGCACCGTAACAATGGAGAATATTTCTTTAACATTGAGCTTAGAATGTTTTAGGGCTCAGCAGTGTAGCCACCTACATATCTAAAACCAAAAGTATTTCAATGACAGTGCAGCTCCTGGTACTACGGGTATACCAAAAAGGGTACAGTGTTTTCTTGTTTATGTAATTAATGATGGGCCTGATTCACAAAGCCGTTTTCATATGTAAATTCAATTTAGAAGGCTTGGTTTAAAAGTGTAAATTTTGGTTTTGAATTCAGAAATTCTGAATTTGCTATTGATAATCTAATTACGTATATGTAATATTATTCCAGTGTAGTTTAATACCATGTATGAATAAATCTGCTCCTTTTAGGGGGATTTAGGATTTCAGGCTGTTGATGTTCTAAAACGTTTGTGCGCACCAATTAACTTGGGAATTTGCTGAAAAACTTTTTCTTGACCTATCTTCAACCTAGAAAAGATCAGAGAGTTATTCCTTGCAAAGGCAGGAGAAATAGAATAGAAATTGGAGAACACCTCAACATTGTCCGGGGGCAAGGTAAGACGTTTCTCCATAGGGAAAATGTTTCTCTGTGAAGAAGAAAATTAAAAGCATGCATTTCTTTTATGTGAAACATTGTCAGATGAATGATTGTACATCATGAACAATTATGCAGGTGGAAGTGTCAGCACTTTAACAGAAATTGAAACTCTCACAATGTTGCCAGAAGGACAGATAGGAACTTGTCACTGTTGCAGCTTTCTACTAATACTCCTGGCAACCACTGCGAATCCCAGGCAGGAATTTGTAAAACTACACTTGAATATAGGGCAAACATTTAAAAAATATATATACATAACATAACATATGTGAATCAGGCTCGGTGTGTTTAATAGTAAGAGGTGCTGTGCTGGACACACATCCTACACCTGGAACATTTTAGTTTAATGAAAGCATTAAAAACATAAAGGTTTCTTGAACAATCCTTGTGGCCTATTATGTAGGATGGTTTATCTGGCCAGCAGTAAAGTTTAAAATAACCATATACCAGGACCTAAGTGTTGTTGTACCATGGTCTCTAAGCATCATATAATAATTCCAGTAGCACCCTTGTAAGACATTTTAGGTTCCTCATCACTGATATACCCGTGATCAAGTCACAAAACGCCCTTAGTTTTTGTCCAAAAAAGTATGGAGAGAAATGAGAAAGGTTTTGCCCTTACCTCTCTATGCATCCCAAATGCAAGAGCCATCCGTCATCAAGAACTTAGTGGGGGGTTCATTGGAGAAAATAGCAAAGTAAACTACGCTGAGGTATTAGGTTCTGAAAGCCTGCTTTTAGTTCCAACGGCTAGATGAGTGTGATGGCTAACCCTTCTGCACTCTGTGGAGGGGCTGCTTTGGAACCCTAATACCTCTGTTCTACAGAGACAATACCTGGGAAAGGTTCGGTCTCCACACTCTCCCTCTAACTCTCTGTTCATTTGTGGCCCCAAATATAAAGTAAACTACTGAAGAAGAGTTGTACCCTAGGAATGACTGTAACAATGTACCAAGAACAACATGCAATTCAGAACCTCTAAATGGCCTAACCTAGTGTGGAAAATATTTTAAATCATTTTTAAACCCTGCTTCCACTCATTCTTAGCCCTCTAGTTTATACCTCTCTCTCTTTCCCCCTCCTGCTCACTTTTACTACCCTTTGCATCTTCTTTCTCATGTCAGCCAATCAATCCAGACACATCATTGCTCTGTCAGGTGAGATACTATAATTTGGGGGAAGACTACATCATATATTAGATTCAACATAGCCCCTTCACTTATCCCCAATGCTAATGATACCCATAATGTTGAATATAGTTGTTTTTAAAAAAATAATAGCTTTTTTAATATGGCTCCCTAACCATAAGGTTAATCCTTCACTAAAACTAAGCAATGTTTACTATTTAATCTGCTGAACTATATTCGTTCACATTAAATTGTGTATTTTTAAAACAAGGACACCTTACCCTAACTCTGTTAATAATTATAACTTAAGCCCTATCCCAAAACAATATTATATATATTTTTAATTTGTGTATGTTAAATTATTTAATAACTATGATATCCTTAAACTTATTCCAGCATCAAACCTAAGCAATGGTAATTATGTTATTGCATTAATTATAATGATGTAGTCAAATTAAGGGTAATTATATATTTATTCATAATTAGGGCAGTTTGGTGGCATGTTGATTTTCTGATGAGGGCCCGTATTTCACTCTGCTATTGTTCTCTTTGTAGACAGTCTGATGTAGACGACAGCAAATGAGTCATCTAGCGATACCTATCTCATTCAATATTTTATGAAGCAAAGAATGGTGGTTTTGACAACTTTTAATTAATTGAGTATCTAGTAGTTGTATGCAATGTAAAGCTTGCAGACGAAGTGAGAACAGCACTAAACTTTGGATTTCTACTAGATAGAAATATCATGTTATTAAGAAAAGATACATATGCAACACAGACTATTGCATATATTTAATCTGCTCATGTGCGAAATTATAAGTAGGCAGTACCATTCATAAGGCTAAAAAACTAATATTGAAACACGTGAGAGCCAGTACGAATAATAATAAACAATATCCAGTGGCTAGACATTTTGCAGAGGTACATAAAGGAAATGCTAAACTTTTGAAGTTTGTGGTAATAGACAATGTAGAACGTCATACCAGCGGTGGAGTGAATATTTAAATTTGAGCTGAATATTAAAGATTCCCTTTTTTTGTTGGGCATAAACTATTATAAAGTGAAGAGATATACATTTAGGAAATTTGGGCTCTGCTGAGCCCTTATTGACGATGGATATGTGTATATTAATAATAGGTTTATGATAGAATTCTTACGTCCTATTTCTTTCTTTTTCCTTCCTTTCCATTGTATTTTTGTAAGGATGCAAAGATCTGGTTTTAACTTTTGGATGTATTTGGTTTATTTTTATGTTTCAATCAGGTGCCATCTTTTGCAAATAAGACTACAGCTTGTGATAATTCAACGCTTGTGGGTTGGGGCTAGAAATTGACATCTCTTTGGTACTGTACTGGGGAAGTTACTAAGCATCAGACTTGAGGTATGTAATTGATTGTGAATAAGGCCCACATGGGCAACATTTTTAGATATAACAATGAGCATTCAGTATTATGAATATCATCTACACATGATTTCGTGGTTTATAAAAGTACTATAGTTATCACAAAATTGTGGAATTAAGTGACTTATTATTAATGAATTATGTACTGTATTGGGGGAGTTATTAGGCATCACACTTGAGGTATGGAATTGATTGTGAATAAGGCCCACATGGGCAAAATTTTAAGATAGAACAATGAGCATACAGTATTATGAATATCATATGCACATTATTTCAGGGTTTATTGAAGTACTATAGTCATCACAAAATTGTGGAATTAAGTCATTTATCATGAATGAGAAAATATATGTAGTGGTGATCCCTGCTCCTGAGATTGAACCTATTGAGACTAGTTGTCAATTTTTTCAGTCAGACTTCCTAAACAAAAAAATGGAAAATGTCAATGATGTTGCAGAATACAGGATTTAACTTGAAATGCATATAATAGGTAGACAAACTGTGTAAATTTAAATTACATGTGGGGATATTTAGAATTGGATTATAAACATGATTGATAACAGTTGAGAGAAATATCTCAATATGGCACAGACATTATTATGATATATGTATATGGATCAGACTTTCTATTATGTTTAGTAAGGTAACACGTAAAATAGGTGAAATCATGGACTGCTCGAAATGAATGTTATATTGATAGGAGCTTTGTTTTAAAGTTCTCTTGATTAAGAGTTGTCTCTGTGGTAGAGAAATATTGATTTGGGAATGTCATGATTATGGAATCACAGTGATGAAAATGTAAACATGAATTAGCATATGAGTTATAGAGGCGTTAATCACCAACATATTGATGTATATGAGAAACATTCAAAGATGGAGCTTGATATTTTTACATATGTATCGTTAGTCCTATGTTTATGTTTATTAGAGCGACCCTTAAAAAGTTTGCAAGATCATTGACCTCTAACCATGATCAAGGCTCCGGCCGAAACGCGTTGGTGATGCTATTGTAAATTAAATCACATCTATCTGAACATCGGTGCTCGTACCATTCTTCTTATTCAGGACTGTGGTTTTGATACATATATGTATGTGTATATATATATATATATATATATGTATATATATGTATATATATATATATATATATATATATTAGCAACGTGTCATCGATTTAAAATTAGACTGGGTTTAAATACTTTAATGCTGTGGGATTATAGCTGTTTTATGGTGTAAATATGCGGACTGCTGTATATTGAAATTGTGTGAAATAATTTCAGTGAAGAACTGCACACAAACAGACTTGAAGTTGCACAGCATGAATAATGATTCCCAGGTGAACTATGTAATTGGAATTCCCAGAATGCTTTAGGGTATATAAAGAGCGAATTAGGAGCTATCATAGACAACTATGATCCAAACCACTTGAGAAAGACATAAGTCGAAATGCGTTGTGGAATTGTGATGGATTGATGATGACGAATAAATGAAATTTCTGGAATGGAGTGCAGCTTTTTCTTTGTTTGTGATATATATATATATATATATATATATATATATATACATGTATATCACATTTTGGGCATTTGAACCCCAATCTGGGACTTGTGGTGCATATTTATGGGTTTTGCTGTAAGTTTAAAAACAACCTATTTAGAGCTTTGCAGTGTTGAAGTTGGTTGCCAGCTTAGTGACCACGTGCCCTTCTGTGCAGTATTGATATCCTTGTGCCTCACCTGTCGAGTGCCGGACAGCATTCCATTGTTGCTGGTGTATGCGATCCCTTCGGTGCATTCCATTGTTGCTGGTGTGCGCGAGTCCTCCGTCGTGTTCTACCTCACAAACATTTGGAGCTTCAAAGTACTGTGTCTCGAGTATGGAAGCTCATTGTGCAAACTCTGGGAGGGAAGAAACGTTTATGCTCCTACAAAATCTTGCTGTGAGACGCACACTTCAAGGATTACAAGCATGTCTCAACGCATGTCTTCAGAAATCAATGTTTGCTCAGTGACTGTGCTGCTAATGTGTACTTTTGGGGCCTTCTCAGTGACACCCACACTTGCAAAATGTCAATGTGTCATTCCATAAAAAGTGATGCAGTGACCCGCACACTTGTTAACAGTGGCAAACACACTTTTCTAGATCAACAGTGTGTCATTTTCAGCACAGATTATTTCATTGACAGACACACTGTTCCGATTTAGGCAGACATTGTTTGTTTACTCTCAGATTGAGTATTGTATCCATGGCATTACAACTGATAACGCGTCCTTCTATGTCAATTTCTACACATTAGGACTCGTTTTAGGCCAATGAATCTTTTGACCCAGTGGTGAGACACCGTAGAACGAGATAACTGATCAATATATAAAACAATACATCAATAATATTGTCAACATATATCACCACAATATATCTCAATTTAGACATTAGTTAAAATTGTTGACGCAACCATGACCTTTCAGTCATGAATAACCACACCTTATTGAAGTTTGTGAATTTTATTCCCTATTGATTACAATCTAATAGCAAATGTATTAATCTCAAAACCAAGAAGCAAAAGAGCATAGTCACGATAGGGTAATTTGTGATGTGATTCAGACAATGAGAAGATGACAAACATTAAGCCACTAATATATGATAGATGCACAAATCAATTAAGTAGAACAGCATGTATGTCCCAGTTCAGCATAGCACAATGTCAGTCATGTCGTCGCGTCAGTCAAGGTGAACGCTATCCTAACCACTAATTAGCATCAGCATGTTGGACTTCATGCAAAAACAACTTAGAACATCAATTTGGAAAACATCTAACTAAGGTCTCTAATCAAAAATACAGCAGTTGGTACCTAGAAAGGAAAAGCCAATAGACAAATTACAAGAGCAACTGTCATAATTACCCTCCTCGGAATGAGTCAGCATACAGGATCAGTCTTCATCTTCAGGGCATCAGTTCGATCGCCGTCAGTCTATCTAGTCTTAGGACAGGGACACTTCCCTCATAAGGAAGAAAGTGTAATGGGGCGACTAAGGGTGAGGGTGGTTTTATTAAGTCTCAAGTCACCAGAGTGACAGAGTTTCTGGATGCAATCAATATCATTCCCTACCTAGTTCTCTCAAGTCTCCTGTGTCATGGGTTTTTATCCCCTTTTGACAATACCTTCCCCCAAAATTTTATTGGACAGTCACTACACCCCACTATCTGTAACCTTTCAAATTATACATTAAGTAATGCACTTGTCATTTCACGATAGTTCATGACATTTTGATTGGCCTTCATAATTTACGTTTTTCGTAGGTGGCACATCCGGGGTTACTTCATTCTCTGGCACGTTCTTCGGGTCAAAAGTTCTCTTTTCCGTGGTTGAATGTCCTTGAATGTTTCGAGAGATGTTGCAAAAACGTATAAAACTTTATACTAAAGCAGCTAGCATGCGAATGAGAAATTTCTCATTTGCAACATGAAAGAAAGGAAAAGAACACATACTGGGTCATGGCCTTTTAAGAGTCAGCACACTGGAGAAACAGAAAAATATGCTTTAATATGAGAGCTACACAGCTAAGTTTTTCAGCTCACGCTAACTTAAGACTTATGGATGCTAATAAATGCAATCTTCGTAGATGTTAACGTATTCAATTAATCATAGTGCAAGCAATTATTTCTTACAGTCGACATTAGTTTATGCATATAATAATTCTTCACGTTTATAGGTATGTTAGAATACATTTCAAACGAATAATATTTTATAACTATTAATGCAGCTTTGTTAAATGTAAGCATTTCACATCTAAATGTGTAATACATTCGCTCTCTCAGTCCCTCCTCTGATGACGCTAGTCATCACACAATTTTTCTTTGATCTTTTTATTTTAAATTTTTCACTTTGCGCATAATACTCATTTCAACATCTTGCCCTTTATGTGAGCTTTCCCATATTTCATTGACCATTTTCTCTCTTTCAGTTTCTTCATTTCTTCTGGTTCTTTTAGTCCAATTTCTCTTTATTTTGTCATTAATTTTACATGCTCCCCACAATCCTAATAGGCAAATCAAAACAATTAATAGACCCATTAATATTTTTGCAAGTACTCCATTCCAAATGTTGGTAAACCAGCTTCCCACTCGGGCAATTCCTTTCCCAAATTTCTCCCAAACACCAGGTTCTTTCAGATCCTTTAAGTCTGTACTATCTCTAGTAAGGTTAGTAAGCATGCTTCTAATTTTCTTACTGTTATCTGGTATAAATGAGCAACAATGACGCTCATTAAGCATTTTGCAGACACCTCCACTCTTTGCTAAAAGAATGTCTAAAGCAAGCCGATTTTGAAGAGTCATAGCTCTTTCTGCAGCAAGTTCAGTATCCATCAGGAGTATGGCTCCTGTAAAATTTGTCAACATGTTATCCACTATAGTAGACAACTTTTGAATTTTCATAGAATTCAAGATAACCCCTACTGATGGGATTATAGCTCCAAATATATCACCAATGACAGCCGCCACTGATTCTCGTTTTTGTCTAGAATGTTGCAATTCGGACGTTTTAGGTATTTGTTTTAAGTCATCAATCTGGTATATCTTTGGGAATACTATTCCCAAATAACATGTCCCATACCATCCCTTAGGGAGACGGTAATATGCATTTAGTCCACAGATATAATAGATTCCAGGGATCGCTGGATCTTGTCCATTTAACATAAAGGTCCATTTACTCTGAAACAAAAACACGTGTCTGCATTCACTCGTACCCACAAACAGATTATCTTGATCAGATTTTGGCCTATATGCACAGAGCCTTCCTACGTGTAATGCATCTATAGCTAATTTGCCTTGCGTTTTGATTGCAGTGTAAGCATAATCATTTGCATAAGTATGTTTTTCTAATCCTTTTTCTAACCTTTCTTTTAACACTTTGCGTCTATCATCTGTGTGATCTAAAAAGCTCTTTTCTACAGGCGACAGTAAGCAAGTCAAATTGTTGCGATGTGCATAAGCAGTTCCAAATGTAAGTGTTGTCTCAAAGAATCCTCTAACTATTTTTATATCATGCTCTTTTGCTAATCTATTTAGGAATTCAATCACAGGCACAAAAGAAAACACAACATCCAAGTTTGAATAAAAGTATTGCACATGCTGTTGATTATAGAATCTTGTTAATAGCAAGCTGCAACTAATTCCATAAGTAAGAGGGAGGCTATGATAGGTAACTCCCTCCTGCACAGATGAAGGAATTTTAGTACATACATAACAATCTTTCGCATCCATGGTTTCCACATACTCATTTAATAAGCGATAGAAGACATTAGTAGATAGTTCTCCCTTTGCATTAGTCCCTTCATGCATATGTCTTGCATCTTGCTCAAATCTCTCCCACGGTGTTAGTTTAGTAGTAGTAGTCTCAGGTTTTGAAGTTGCGTTAATAGTTTCTTTTTCTCTCCATGACATTCCCACAATCACTCCCACAATCATTACTGCACATACAACACCTATTATAAGGCCTAATCAACCACACACCTTACTCCCTTTGCTACTATTTCTATTGTAAGCCATGTTTGTATAGAATCAGTATAGCAGATGAACAATCAACTTGATGATAAACTCCTTGCGTATATTACAGCGTCTTCACTCACTCCAGGACCCCCTTTTGTCGATTCCGGTTAGCAGCTTGTTGTAATCAGGTTTCTTTAAAAGTCAAGTTCAGTCACTTCCAGTAGTTTCTACAGTTTTTTTTTTCTTTTCAGCTTTCACGAATTCATTTTTAGCCGAGTCTCACTTTGAATATCTTCAGGTACCGTAGTATTGGCCTGGTACTTCTCGATCAAAACAAAATGCTAAGAATTCTTGTTGCCATTCAGAGGTTGTAGCATATGCCCATTCAGGACCTGTATATCTTCTGTTCGCTATTCTTTTTCTTTTTAACCTTCGTTCACCTTGTTGTTCTCCTTCACTCAGATCATCTGCTTGTGAGGTATCACTTTCTTCTATTATTGTGTCATTCAATACCTCTTTTATTTTAAGATGCGACTTGTCTGGCCAATTATCGCCTCTATGTGTCTTCTCTCGACGTTTTCCTTCAGGACGTTGGACAGCACCCTCCTCTTGTGATATGGTGTTTTCTCTTGACGGACCTGCAACTGGTTCAGGAGACTCTGACACGTTTTGATTTGTATCTACAGTTTCTCCTTCTCCTTCTTCTTCTGGTTCTATGTTGGGTTCATATTCTAACCCGTACTCGTCTACTTCTGGGAGAACCTCTCCTTGGCTTATTTCTCCTGCTGCCTCGACTGAGATAGGCACTCTGTCACCTCTCTCGAATTCATTGACAGTTTGAGGGACGAGGTTGTTCTCAGTGGGCTCTCTGACAGTCTCAGTTTCTTCTTGACTGTTCTCTGACCCTGAGACCTCTCTTCCTGAAGTCGCTGTGCCAGAAACTTCAAGTTCCTCTTCAACCAGACACGTTACCTTTTTCGTATGACTGGCATGTATCCAGTTGGGAACTCCGGCACATTTCACAGCAGTGGTAGTCGTCAATATTACTTGATACGGCCCCTTCCAACGCGGCTCAAGACACAATTTTCTCACGTGTTTCTTCACAACCACCCAATCTCCAGCTTGCAGAGAGTGACCTGGATCGCCAATCGGTGGCAACGTGTTAGCTTCCACCTGGTGAGAAAAAGAGAGAATTACGTCAGCCAAACCTTTGCAGTAATCCAACACCATATCATCTGTAATATTCACTAGTGCATTTGTAGGTACTGCTGGTAATCTCATAGCTCTGCCCATGAGAATTTTGTGGGGAGATAATCCCGTCTTCTTGTCTGGGGTATTTCTCATAGTCATCAGCACTAGAGGTAAGGCATCTGGCCATTTCATGTTTGTAGCTGCACACATTTTTGCCATTCTTGATTTTAAAGTACCATTCATCTGTTCAACTAATCCTGATGCTTCAGGGCGATAGCTACAATGCAGCTTTTGTTCAATGTTGAGTGCGGCACACAGAAGTTTAATCACCTCATTGTCGAAGTGTCTCCCCCTATCTGATTCTATAGAAACCGGAAACCCGAATCTTGGTATCTGTCACGACTCACGTGCTGCTTGCGCCTGGAATTTGCAGATCTGGTGGCGTGAATCTTCAATGTTCGGCTTTGGCCCAAAAAGGGGCGACTCTTTCTGGTAGCCACGGTGCTGTAGGCAATGGAAACACCAAGAACAGACCGTGCCCTTCAGAAAGTAGCGCCAGAGGGAAAAAAACCCTTAAAAAGGGGAAAAAACCTCCAAACAGGAAGACTCCTGGAGAAAAACAAGAACAAACAAACAGGAATCCAAAAGGAGCAAAAATCAGAAAACACAGAATGCTGAATCCAAAACCAAAAGGCAAGGAAATCAGGAGCGAAGACACTAACTGAGCAGAAAGTGTTGCAGCGCAAAGAAAGAGGAAAAACACAGCCCTTATATACCAAAAAACAGGAAGTGACCCACAGGAAGTAAAAGGACACCATCTTAGATAGGGAAACAATACATAGAACAGAATAGTAGAGGAACCATAGAGAATAGGGAACAAGGAATGCTGGGAAAGCACAGGAATCTGGGAAGGAGGAAAAAACATAAAGAAAGGCACACAACAGACTGCAAAAAAGAAGAAAGGACAAAGAAACGAAGAAAAACAGGTAAGAGGGTTCAGAGACCCCTGGGACAGTGAAAGGCAGAAGGGAGAACGAGGCCCCAAGCAAATCTGGGGCCTCGAAACGCGCAGGAGAGGCTGGGGGCGCGCCGCGTCTTAATAACGCGGTGCGCGGCCCGAGCCGAACGCCCGGCAGAAGTCGAGCTCTCGGCTCGCGCCGCACCGCGCGGCGCGACAGTAGGTCCCCCTCCCGAAGGCCCAGGTTTAAGAGGGAATAAACGGTGAAAGCGTTGAATCAGGAGAGGAGCGTGAACGGAAGAGGCATCTTCCCATGAACATTCACTGAGAGGATAACCCTTCCAATGAATCAGATACTGAAGTCGTTTATGAAAAAGACGAGAGTCACAAATTTCCTGCACTTCATATTCAGGAGCATCATCCACAAGGACAGGAGGTGGACAAGGAAACTGACGTGAGTAAGGATCAGGCACATAAGGTTTAAGCTGAGAAACATGAAAAACCGGATGGATCTTCCAGGTATGGGGTAAGTGAAGACGGACAGTGACAGGATTGACCAACTGGAGAATACGGAAAGGCCCATAGTAACGAGGTGTGAACTTGTTTTGAGAGAGACGTGAGGGCAAGAATTTGGAGGAGAGCCAGACTTTATCTTGCAGATGATAATTTGGATTGGTTGTACGTCTCTTGTCTGCAGCCTTCTTCATATACCTCTTGGTATGTAACAAATTAGATCGAATTAGTTTATGGAGTTGGAGAAGGCGTTTGGAGAAATAGTTAATAGCAGGTAGAGGAGAGTTGGATTGTGGAGAAGTAGGGAAAGAGGTAGGATGAAAACCATAGGAACAGAAAAAGGGAGTGACCTTGGAGGCACTATGGACTGAGTTATTGTAGGAAAACTCAGCTAAAGAGAGGTAAGTGCTCCAGTTACTTTGGGTAGAATTGCAAAAGCATCGAAGATATTGCTCTAGTCCTTGGTTCAGACGCTCAGTCTGTCCGTTGGTCTGAGGATGGAACCCTGAAGACAGGGCTCTATTTATATTCAGGGTTTTACAAAAATGCTTCCAAAATCGGGAGATGTACTGAGGTCCTCTATCTGATATTATGGTATGTGGAAGTCCATGGAGACGGAAGACATGATCTATGAATATTTGACTTAGTTCTTGAGAAGTAGGCAGCTTTTTTAGGCCAGTGAAATGAGCCATTTTTGTGAAAGAATCCACTGTGACCATGATAACCCGGTTTCCTGCTGATGGTGGGAGCGAACACATAAAATCAGTAGAGATAGTATGCCATGGGGCCGATGGAACAGGCAAAGGCTGTAGTAATCCTGCCGGTCTGGTGTGAGGTATTTTGACTTGGGCACATATGGGACAGGCCTGAACGTATTTCTCCACATCCAGTTTCCAGGTAGGCCACCAGAAAAATCGTGAAAGTAGTTCTTGTGTGGCTTTGATGCCTCTGTGACCAGCTACAGGGGAATCATGGCACATTTGTAATGCTTTCTTTTGCACCTTGTTTGTAGGGAGGAATATCAGGTCTTGGTAATAAAAATATCCTTGTTTCTTGTACAATAATGGTCTTAGTTCTTCTATGTCATGGTCCGATAGGTTGGCGTATTCTTGTTGTACTTCTTCCAGGAAAGACTGAGCCACTCCAATGATCTTACTGGGTTCTAGAAGATACTGGGATGAGGAGGGAGAACACTCTGGATATCGACGAGACAGAGCATCAGCCAGAATGTTTTGAGATCCTGGAATATATGTAATATAAAAATCGTACTGACTGAAGAAAAAGGCCCAGCGGGCCTGACGACTATTCTGGCATACAAAATTTCTTAAACATTGTAAATTACGGTGGTCTGTCCTCACCTCAAATGGTTCCTTGGAACCCATCAGAAACTGTCTCCACTCAAGGCAGGCTGTTTTCAGAGCCAATAATTCCCTTTCAAGTACGGAATAATGTTGTTCAGCTGTGGAAAGGATATGAGACAAATAGAAAACAGGATGTTCAAGGCCATCATCCTCTTGTCGTTGGAGTAAGACAGCTCCGATGGCTCTCTCAGAAGCATCAGTTACTACTATAAATTGCTTGGTGGTATCTGGATGTCTTAAAATGGGGGCTTGGGTGAAGGCTCTCTTTAAGCTTTGAAAGGCTGCTTCAGCAGCCTCAGTCCAGACAAACCCCTTCTTTAAATTGTCCTTCTTTAAGGTGTGAGTTATGTGGCTAGTCTGACTGGCAAAGTCTAGAATGAATTGTCGATAAAAGTTTGCTAAACCTAGGAAACATTGTGTTTCTTTTATGGTAGAAGGAGAAGGCCACTCTAGGATAGCTTGTACCTTTTCTTGATCCATAGCTATGCCGGTGGGACTTAAATGATAGCCCAGATATTTGACTTCCGTCATGTCGAACTCACATTTCTCTGGTTTGCAAAATAGTTGATGATCACGAAGTCTTTGAAGAACTTGTTTCACATGGGAAGTATGGAGTTCAGGATTTCTAGAATAAATAAGAATGTCGTCTAGGTAGATCACGACTGTCTGATTCAGTAGGTCTGAAAACACTGAGTCCATAAATCTCTGGAAGATTGCGGGGGCGTTAGTAAGACCAAACGGCATAACCCTATATTCAAAATGGCCAAATGGGGTCCTGAATGCTGTCTTCCATTCGTCGCCTTCTCTTATGCGTAAAAGGTGGTAGGCTCCTCGTAAATCCAATTTAGTAAAACGTTGGGCCCCTCTGATTGCTTCCAGTATGTCCCTGATGAGAGGCAAAGGATAACGATCTTTAATGGTAATTTTATTCAGACCTCGAAAATCCAGGCACGGACGAAGATCCTTAGTCTTCTTGGGCACAAAAAAGAGAGGGGCCCCAGCCGGAGACGACGATGGAACAATAAGACCACTCTGTATATTTTCGTCCAGATACTCCTTTAGAACTTCCTTTTCGGGTTCCGTGAGGGAGTACATCCTCCCAAAAGGAACAATTGTGCCGGGTTCCAATGGAATTGCACAATCATATTCTCGATGTGGAGGTAGCACAGGTTTTGACGGTTTTTGAAAAACATCCTGAAACTCCAAATAGTGGTCTGGGATCCCTTGGACCGTATTAATGGACATACCAGTGGCACCTTCAGTAGCTACGGATCTTTTCGGAGACCAATACTTGTCGGAAGTAAAACAGTTCTCATGACAAAACTGCGAAGACAAAGAGACTGTCCGGGTAACCAATTTATATATGGGTTATGTCTGATGAGCCACGGAATTCCAAGAATGATGGTATGGTTAGGGGACGTAATAAGATCGAAGGAGATGTGTTCTTGATGGTTTCCCACCTGTAGACTTAACATCAGGGTAGTGGTGTCTACAGGACCAGAGGATATCAAAGATCCATCCACAGTGTGTACCTGTTCGGGTACTTCTTTTGCTTGAGTAGGAACTAGGTTAGCAGCAGCCCACGTCTTGTCCATGTATATACCACTAGCACCACAGTCTAGTAATGCCATAGTCTTTTCTTGACGACCGTCAGGAAGTTGTAACAGGACCGGAAAGATGAACAAGGCAGTTGTATTGTCATTAAAGGAGCTGATGGAAGGTATAACTGTAGATCCCGTCCCCTCCCTTCTTACAGAGGACGGGAGGTGGCGTTTCCCGAAGGCCTGGACGGACGTACTGGACAGGTACGGAGCATGTGACCAGCAGAACCACAATACAGGCACAACCCTCTCTTGCGTCTGTCTTCTCGTTCACTAGCAGAGAGCGGACCTCGGGTAGTATCCACCTGCATGGGTTCCCCTTCGATGTCTCTAGCAGGAGTGCGAGGTTCCTCGGAACGCTGCAGGTATGCACGTGAGCTACTTGGCTGGGCAAACCCTCTACTCCTTTTCTTCTCCGATCTCCGTTCCTGAAGACGATATTCGATGGACAGTGCTTGATCCATCAGGCCACGAAGATCTTCCGCTCTGGTAGAATGCACTAGTTCATCCTTTATTTCTTCTTAGAGTCCTCTACGAAATAATGTTACCAGAGTACGTTCCACCCAAGTGGTCTCTGCCGCCAGCTGACGAAAACGGGTTATATATTGCAAGACGTCTTGGGAGCCTTGTTGGATGTCGCACAAGGCTTCTTCAGCGGAGGCTTCCAATCCAGGACGACTAAACATCTGTTTGAAGCGACTCACAAAGGCGGAATAGTCTGACAATACAGGGTCGTTGGAGGACACCATCGGGGTTGCCCAGGCCAAGGCTGGACCGGATAAGGCACTGATAAGATAACCCACCTTGGTCCTGTCGTGGGAGAATTGAGTAGGTCGGAAGGCGAAATACACCGTTAAAGCATCCAAGAACTCGCGAAGCTTGGTTGGTTCACCAGAGAAACAAGGGGTAGAAGCGGAGATTGTCGGAACATCACTGGTGCGCTGGGTCAAGGCCTGTCGTAACGCAGCATTTTCATTACGTAGTTGTTGCAATTCCTGGGCTTGTTGCTGAATTGTGGTCAACAGAGATTGCTCCGGATCTGCAGCAGCCGCCACTGTATTATCCATGATGTTTGAGGACGTCGGAATGGTTAGGCGCTGCAATCTGTCACGACTCACGTGCTGCTTGCGCCTGGAATTTGCCGATCTGGTGGCGTGAATCTTCAATGTTCGGCTTTGGCCCAAAAAGGGGCGACTCTTTCTGGTAGCCACGGTGCTGTAGGCAATGGAAACACCAAGAACAGACCGTGCCCTTCAGAAAGTAGCGCCAGAGGGAAAAAACCCCTTAAAAAGGGGAAAAAACCTCCAAACAGGAAGACTCCTGGAGAAAAACAAGAACAAACAAACAGGAATCCAAAAGGAGCAAAAATCAGAAAACACAGAATGCTGAATCCAAAACCAAAAGGCAAGGAAATCAGGAGCGAAGACACTAACTGAGCAGAAAGTGTTGCAGCGCAAAGAAAGAGGAAAAACACAGCCCTTATATACCAAAAAACAGGAAGTGACCCACAGGAAGTAAAAGGACACCATCTTAGATAGGGAAACAATACATAGAACAGAATAGTAGAGGAGCCATAGAGAATAGGGAACAAGGAATGCTGGGAAAGCACAGGAATCTGGGAAGGAGGAAAAAACATAAAGAAAGGCACACAACAGACTGCAAAAAAGAAGAAAGGACAAAGAAACGAAGAAAAACAGGTAAGAGGGTTCAGAGACCCCTGGGACAGTGAAAGGCAGAAGGGAGAACGAGGCCCCAAGCAAATCTGGGGCCTCGAAACGCGCAGGAGAGGCTGGGGGTGCGCCGCGTCTTAATAACGCGGTGCGCGGCCCGAGCCGAACGCCCGGCAGAAGTCGAGCTCTCGGCTCGCGCCGCACCGCGCGGCGCGACAGTATCAGCTCCCTGAGTAGTAGTTTTGCAACTGTAAGACTGCCATTCCTACGTGTGGGATATGCCTCAATCCAATGACTGAAAACACACACAATCACCAACACGTACTTCAATCCTCCACAAACAGGCATTTCGATAAAATCTATTTGCATTTTGTTAAACGGACCTCCAGCTCTCCCAATGTGGCTCAAGGTTACCACAGTTCCCTTTCCAGCATTCATCTGTTGACAGATGACGCACCTGTGGCAAGTGATTTCTGCGGCATGTCTGAATTTTGGATTGAACCAATCAATCTTAAAGGACCTGATCATGGCATCTCTTCCCAGATGTGCCTGGCCATGATAGAGCCGGGCAAACTGTGACAAAAGGCTATTTGGCAGAACCAATTTTTCCTCTTCTGAAACCCATAGATCATCTGCTCTTTGTACGCATTGCATTCTCTGCCAGGAGCGTTTTTCTTCTTTGCTAGCACGACTTTGTAATGTTTTCAGTTCGTCTAAGGTATCAACCACTCGTAATGCTAAACTTAAACTTGTGTCGTTTTCAGTTTGTGGTAACAATTCCCACTGCTCTTTAAACAATATACAGTTTAATGCACAAAATCTTGCTACTTGATCTGCATAGCCGTTTCCCATAGACACAAAATCTTGTGATCTGATGTGAGCACTGCACTTCACCACGGCAACTTCGAGAGGTAACTGAATCGCATGTAACAAATCTCTTATTTGTTCACCGTTTTTCACAGGAGAACCAGAGGAGGTCATGAAACCCCTCTGTGACCAGAGTTGGCCAAAATCATGAACAATTCCAAATCCATATCTGCTGTCAGTATAGATAGTGACTTACAAATTTACAGCTGCGTGGCATGCCTTAGTAAGAGCGATTAATTCTGCCACTTGTGCAGAAGACACTTTCTCAAGCCAGGAGGCTTCGACAATGCCAGTTATGGTACATACTGCGTAACCGGCTCTCAATGTTCCTGCTGAATCTCTTAGACAGGACCCATCAACAAACATAATGCAGTCATTTTCTTTTAACTGGGTATCCTGTATGTCTGGGCGAGGTTTGGTACAGAGTTCAGTCACTTCAAGACAATCATGTTCAAATTCTTCCCCATCTTTTATTTCAGTATTTTCATTGGGAAGTAACTTTGCCGGGTTCAGCACAGTGCATCTCTTCAGTGTGACATTTGGTGACCCCAGTATGATCGTCTCATATCTAGTGAGACGTGCATTTGTCATGTGTTGTGTCTTAGTTCGTGTCAACAGAATTTCAACTGAATGTGGAACCATTACTGTCAGAGGGTATCCCATGACTATTCCTTCACATTGTGAAAGGCTTTGACCAACTGCTGCAACTGCCCGCAAACAACCCGGTAAGGCTGCTGCGACAGGGTCCAAAGTAGCTGAAAAATATGCTACAGGGCGATTTGCATCTCCGTGGACCTGTGTTAAAACAGACAAAGAACAAGCATCACGTTCATGACAAAACAACAGAAAAGGTTTCTCATAGTCAGGCATTCCCAATGCTGGTGCCCTACACATGCATTCTTTTAATTCTACGAATGATTCAAGCTCCTCTTTTGTCAAAGTTATAGTATATGGCTCATCCTTGACTTCTTTTCCTGTCAATTTTATTAAAGGCTTTGAGATGATTGAGAAGTTGGGTATCCACTGACGACAGTATCCCACCATTCCCAAAACCATCCTGACATCTCTTTTTGTTGGTGGGGGGTTCATTTGCAAAACAGCTGTTATTCTTTCCTTTGATATTCTTCGGGACCCTTTCTCAATCAAATGTCCCAAGTATTTCACTTCTTTCTGACAGTATTGTAACTTTCTGGGTGACACCTTGTGTCCATTCTTTCCCAGATGATTCAATAATGCGATGGTATCGTATTTACAACTGTCTCTGGTTTTGGATGCAATTAGCAAATCATCAATGTACTGCACAAGAGTCAAATTAAAAGGCAGCACAAGAGGTTCCAAATCCTTCTTCAATATTTGATTGAAGATGGATGGTGACTCTGAGAACCCTTGAGGAATTCTGCACCAACTGTACACCTTGTCCAAATATTTGAAACTGAACAAAAATTGGCTGTCCTCATGAAGAGGTATGGAGAAGAATGCTTGTGATAGGTCTACCACAGTAAACCATTCAGCTTCACAAGGAGCCTGGAACATTATTACCGCCGGGTTAGGTACCACAGGGCAGCATTTTATCACAATTTCATTTATTTTCCTCAAATCCTGCACAATTCGAACTTTTCCACAGGGCTTCTTTAAACCCATTATGGGAGAGTTACACGGACTGCTCAAGACTTCTTTCAGGACTCCCTGTCTGAGAAAATCTGCAATTATTTGTGACACCTCAATGAGAACGTCTTGGGTCATGTGGTATTGTGACACTAGTGGGAACACTGCATTCGGTTTTATCTGAACTTTGACAGGTTCTACTCCTTTTATCAATCCTAGTTCTTTCCCAGTCAAAGCCCTCACTTTCTCTGTCACTGTCCCTTGTAATTCAACAGGTAAGTCAATCAAAGTATGCATTGGGAACAAAGTAATCAAAGGATAGTCTTCATTTGTTCCTGCTTCTTCCTCTATGAAATGACTCTCATCTCCCTCATCGTCGCTGTTTGTCTGTACCTCAATTCCATCATTGGAACAGGTAATCGAACATTTTGTCTTACACAGTAAGTCCCTTCCTAGTAAGGATACTGGACTTGAATCGCATACAACAAATCTATGCAGCCCTTGAAAGTTGCCAATTTCAACTTGCACTGGATCAGTAATCGGATTAGTCAGGTACTGATTTGCCACACCAACCACTCGTATAGTACGCCCTGAGAGAGGTAATCTTGGAACTTCTGCACTTCTAACTGTGGAGCACGTAGCTCCTGTGTCAACCAGGAATGAAACCTTATAGCCCATCACCTTCCCTTCTACATATGGGCCTCTCTGATCTACCTCTAAGGATGCTGCAAGCCTGCACTCCTCACTGTATGAGCTATCATCTGACCAATCCTCATTCATGCCATTTTCACCTCGTAATGGGAATTGTTGCACAGTATTGTTTTGATTTGTTACCTGACCTGTGACCTGCTGAGGAAGCATCACCTGTTGCTGTCCCATCGGAGCCATTGGCAATTGCATTTGCTGTCTAGGCACCATAGGAATTTTCTGCTGCACTGGTGGCATTTGTACTGACTGAAAACGCGGCATTTGCATCTGCTGCATGGGTTGTACCCCTTGCATTTGTACCAAATTATTCTGAAAATTCGGGTTTTGATGTCTCACTTTTGGACCTCGTGAATTTTGTAATGTACCAACATTAGTGCTCTGCTGAACTGCACCATCCTGCACCATATTCGGGCATTCCCGTTTCCAAAGCCCCACGCCCCCGCACGCGTGACATGGTGACATCCTTTTTACTCCTTGAACGTCATTTTGAACAACAACATTATTCATGTCCAAACCGCGGTTCACAAACCCTCGACCTCGGCCTCTCGGCTGTGCCTGAAACACACCATTCATTTGCGGTTGTTGTTGTTGTATCATCTGCTGAACTCCATTTCCCTGTATTCCAGCCTGTGCAGCCCTTATCTGCATCACCATCACCTTTTCCTTCAACTTTTTCTGCTTCAACTCAATCTCATCACTACAGTATTTTGCATACTGCAACACCTCATCAATCGGCTTAGCTTGCCAACAAATCAAATGAATCATTTGGTTAACCTCTGGTCTCAACCCTTCAACGTATCTAAACACAAGGTGATTCATGTCCTTCGGTTCGATAGTCTCAGTACCACTGTGATGTTTGCACGCTTTCAATAATCTCTCGCAATAAGCATGTATTGACTCCTTAACCTCTTGAGAGGTCCGGTCGATTTTCTGCCAATCGGTCACCTTCGGCGACACCTTTTGTTTCAAGAACTCAATTACTTTATGATAATATTTCATCACCTCTTCTGAAGGTACTCCAGTCACCTTATCTCTTGCCGGCTCCTTCATCTGCCAATCTACCCCTCTCTTGCACTCGAGCCACAAATCAGGCGGAACAATGATCTCAAATAAAGTATTCAAGTCTTCCCAGAGACACTTTGCAAGTTTCACGAACCTGTCCGTTTGTTGATACCACTCGATCGGCTTCTCTCTTAATCTAGGATAATCGTTCGTAAAAGATAAAATATCTCCTCTAGACCACGGCACATGTACTAAAACACCACCAGCTGTCTCTCTCATAGGTAATATTTTTACCGATCCCAGGTCAGGTGACGTCCTAACTTAATTGGACCCTGGACTGTCTACCTTTCCCTTACCTCTTTTCTTTGCCCATCGGCCTTCCCATTTCTCCAATGCACCCCAAATTTGTGCACTTTGCAACAGTTCTCTCAGATGTGCCTTCATGCCTGCCGATCTTATGTGTTCAAAATCTTTTGAGTCAAAATCTAGTCTGTAACTTCTTTTCAAATGCTTAGTGTTTCCGATATCAATATTGTATTTGTCTGCCAAGTTCGCTAATCTCTGATGTACTTTGCCTACCTCTTTGGTAATTTTGGGGCATAAGTACCTCAATTCTGCCTCAGTGTATGAATCCAACCTATTTACTCCCATTGTTCCTTCTACCAACTCGGCAGCTTCTGCCCCTAGTCGTACAAAATTCAAGTATTCATCTTGTTTTTCTTTCTCAGGTTCAATAGTAGTCATTGCAGTCTTTTGTGAGGTATAAGTTTTCTCTAACCACTCATTTAACTGCTGTACCGTAAAACCCTGCAATGAAATATTCTCTGCATGTATCATTGGGGTGTGTGAGGTATTTGTACTCCCAACCCCGCTTGACGCATCGCTTCGAGAGGTGCCCCTACTGGACTAAGGTCCATTAAGGGTCTTGGTGGCTCATTTGCTTGTTCTCCAGGGGCCATTATCTGGGGAGTTCTCATAGGCCCTCCTCTTATCACTTCCTGAATCATCACTCCCTGATCACGCATCCCTGTTTTACCTTGTGCATACAAAGGTACGGGGGGACCAACAGTAATGGGTAACGATATAGCGGCAGGTGTCTGACCTGGACCCAGACTTCTTGGGGCCTCAACACCATAAGTCTGCTCCAATGTACCCGGTACAGGTACGAAAGGTGGTCCCGCTACAGGGTTATACCCTGGTATCAACTGTGGTGGTGGTTGAGACATTAATTTCGGAGTCGATTCAATTTGTATTAGCTTTGGCTTCGTGTATATCGGATCTGGCGGCACTATCAAGTTTGTAGTAGTCTCAAGCACTGGAAGATCAGGGTAGATTCTCTTTATCTGCGGTGGAGGCTGCAACTGTATCGGCAAGTCTGGTGCAGTGGGTACACTGACACCATTCTGTATCAAAGCCGTATCGCTAGTCTGTACTGTATCAGTAACTCCCTTTTCTTGCCTCTGGTTCCCAGGATCCAAGCTAGTACTTGGAGCACTGTCGCTCACCGCATATGGTGGCGGACGATCATGTAACAATCTATCCATAAACTCCTCATCGTCTGAATCATCATCCTCTTCCCAAGACCTTTTATTTTCTTTAGATTTGCCTGAGTCCTTGTTGGTTTTACAGGAGGTTTTCTTTCCCTGTGTTTCTTCTCCCTGAGCTATTGCTGGGAATAACTTCAACCCGTCTACAATTCCCCTTCTCCACATTTTGCTCTCGTTGTCCCACCTAGCCTCTGCATATGATTTTTCTGCCCTTCTCAGCCTTCTCTGAAACCTTTCTTGTCTATGTTTAAGGGCCATCAAGTCCCAAATCGCCAAAGCCTCGTATTGTGCCGGTCTCGGAGGTGGCTTCTGTGTACTTAACATCCACCTCAGACTTTCTAGTACCTTTGGATTAAACGTCCCATGCTCTGGAAAAGCTAAACACCCTTCTTTTTCTGTTAATTTGCGCCACTGTTTCATCCATAAACAAGGTGCAACCCCCTTTTCCTCCATAACTGTGTAAGCCGGAGTACCCTCAGGTGGTGTGGGTTCTCCATCGGTTGCAACAATATACACATATCTCCCTTTAAAGCGCTCTTGAATGCTTTGACAAAATTCATTTTTGCGATTTTCTTATTTCGTATTTAATCAGAAATGGCTTAGTTCCCAGGACACTCTTCACCCACCCTTTCTCAACCTATTGCCTCTCACGGATGGCAGCCAATCTGTGCGCGACCCTTCTCGACATCTGACCTATCTCAGCGCGGCACCACTGACGTCACACTCACACACACAGCAGCTGACAAAGTCTTGCGGCTTGTCCGCTCTTCACTGACCCCTACAACTCACACAAACTAATGCAAATTATTGCAAGCACCTTAAAATGACAACACAAATCTGTCTGTTTACTACAGGAAGGGTAACACATTTGCTTCAGAACTTTACAGAGATTTCACTTGAAGCCTCAGCCGCTACTCTCTCCTTATCAGTTCCCGCATATGCAAGCAGAATTCGACCCGCAAATTCTACTCTCGACTTGTCAATGACTCCTTCTAGTGCACTTTAGAATTTGTCAAATCTCCATCGAAGGTTTCATTCACACGTTACAATTCAAACTTGACTTGTCAACCACGCCCGATTGACCTATTAAACCGTACAGATTACAACATAAACCACATTTGTCTTCAATAATCCGGACCTCGACAGGTCCTTACACAACAACCAACCACGTGGATAATTTTGAGCAACAAGCGCTACATTCACATGAAGTACGCCGACTTCCCCACTCTCATACTGTGGAGTACGCCCACTCCTGCTAAACAACACTTAATTTGGCCTAAATACACACAAATTTTTCACAACCACCTGCAAGATGCATAAGCTTAGGCAAGCGCAAAGACCCTAACCACGCATACTATGGCGCCAAGAACATTCCCAACTCATTTAGGCAGGCTCCGAGATCCCGGGAAAGCCATGGCGAACTTAGAAACCCATCATATCTCCAAATTGCATTATCACAGAAAAACAAATTAAACAATGAAACTCCGTCCTAGGGCCCCCAAGGGCCAAACCATCCTCTGCTACCAGAACTGATAACGCGTCCTTCTATGTCAATTTATACACATTAGGACTCGTTTTAGGCCAATGAATCTTTTGACCCAGTGGTGAGACACCGTAGAACGAGATAACTGATCAATATATCAAACAATACATCAATAATATTGTCAACATATATCACCACAATATATCTCAATTTAGACATTAGTTAAAATTGTTGACGCAACCATGACCTTTCAGTCATGAATAACCACAACTTATTGAAGTTTGTGAATTTTATTCCCTATTGATTACAATCTAATAGCAAATGTATTAATCTCAAAACCAAGAAGCAAAAGAGCATAGTCACGATAGGGTAATTGTGATGTGATTCCGACAATGAGAAGATGACAAACATTAAGCCACTAATATATGATATATGCACAAATCAATTAAGTAGAACAGCATGTATGTCCCAGTTCAGCATAGCACAATGTCAGTCATGTCGTCGCGTCAGTCAAGTTGAACCCTATCCTACCCACTAATTAGCATCAGCATGTTGGACTTCATGCAAAAACAATTTAGAACATCAATTTGGAAAACATCTAACTAAAGTCTCTAATCAAAAATACAGCAGTTGGTACCTAGAAAGGAAAAGCCAATAGACAAATTACAAGAGCAACTGTCATAATTACCCTCCTCGGAATGAGTCAGCATACAGGATCAGTCTTCGTCTTCAGGGCATCAGTTCGGTCGCCGTCAGTCTATCTAGTCTAAGGACAGGGACACTTCCCTCATAAGGAAGAAAGTGTAATGGGGCGACTAAGGGTGATGGTGGTTTTATTAAGTCTCAAGTCACCAAACAGAGTGACAGAGTTTCTGGATGCAATCAATATCATTCCCTACCTAGTTCTCTCAAGTCTCCTGTGTCATGGGTTTTTATCCCCTTTTGACAATACCTTCCCCCAAAATTTTATTGGACAGTCACTACACCCCACTATCTGTAACCTATCAAATTATACATTAAGTAATGCACTTGTCATTTCACAATAGTTCATGACATTTTGATTGGTCTTTATAATTGACGTTTTTCGTAGGTGGCACATCCGGGGTTACTTCATTCTCTGGCACGTTCTTCGGGTCAAAAGTTCTCTTTTCCGTGGTTGAATGTCCTTGAATGTTTCGAGAGATGTTGCAAAAATGTATAAAACTTTATACAAAAGCAGCTAGCATGCGAATGAGAAATTTCTCATTTGCAACATGAAACAAAGGAAAAGAACACATACTGGGTCATGGCCTTTTGCGAGTCAGCACACTGGAGAAACAGAAAAATATGCTTTAATATGAGAGCTACACCGCTAAGTTTTTCAGCTCACGCTAACTTAAGACTTATGGATGCTAATAAATGCAATCTTCGTAGATGTTAACGTATTCAATTAATCATAGTGCAAGCATTATTTCTTACAGTCGACATTAGTTTATGCATATAATAATTCTTCACGTTTATAGGTATGTTAGAATACATTTCAAATGAATAATATTTTATAACTATTAATGCAGCTTTGTTAAATGTAAGCATTTCACATCTAAATGTGTAATATTTAAACTACGCTCTCTCACAACTATAGACTGGTAGCAACGTCATATATCTTTATATAACAAATTTTGTACTGTCAGTATTGTTTGGTAAATATGCAAAGTGTAAATGCACCGTTACCATTTTTTCAAACTCCTGAGGATTCTCCTATTAATTGGAAAACATGGTTGAGAGCGTTCACAAAATATTTACGCACAGCAGGAGGCAACAGGTGATGTGCAGAAATGAAAAGGCTTGTGTCAGAGCGCAATTTTGGGTTTGAAGGGCAGGCGATCTATGAACATTTGCCACAGCCACAGGAGGTGGTGGATGAAGACGATGAGGAGTTGGAGAGTACTAAGTGGCAGTATAGAAGCTGGAGAAACAGTCTGAGGTTTAGCCAAGTTTGATTGTAAATAGACACAATGTTTTCAAACATGAACAGCACTAGGAAAAATCAGTAGATGCATATGTTGCTGTGCTGCGCACGTTAACATCAGATTATGATTTTGGCGAATTTACTACACAATTAATTGAAGACCAAGTTGTAGTCAGGTGTTGGGCCAAGAAGCTCCAATAAAAACTACTTACTTTAAGGATCCTCCACTGGCAGGGACCACTGACATAGTGAGTATAGCAATTTCACATAAAATGTCAAAAGATTTGTTAAAAAAGAAAATGGGGGTGTACATGTAGTATCTGAAGACAGTAGTAAGGAGCACAACATGAGTAAAGTGGATTATCAGAGAAGGTTACTGAAAGCAACAAGAAAATAAAGTCCTTTTCAAACTGAAAAATATGTGTTTTCGGCCTGGTTACCCCAGTCACACACCTATAGGTCGACCTTGTCCAGTTAACAATGCAATATACAAATGTTGCAGAAAGATTGGTCATTTCTCAAAAGTTTGTCAAAGTGAGAGAAACAGGGTGAATGTAATTGCTGAAAGTGAGAATGATGGGAACTGAGATTTTCCTAACCTTGGTGTCTGAAAGGCTAGATTTTAATAAAGACACGGAGGCGAGTATTATGCATTTCCTTTCTTACTTTAATAAACAGCAACCAAGAACTACAAATCCCAGAAACCCTGGGAGAAAAACTACCAGATAACGTCACAATGGGGTGACCAATCCGACATCCCGTACACACATAAAAATCTTGACTGAAAGCAACATGCCCTCTTTTCTTATGAGAGTCAGTCAAAAAACAGGTTCAGATAGCAAAAATAGAACTATATACAGTTGGTAGAACTGAGAAGAAATCCTTAAAGAAAATCATCAGGAACTGATGATCCAGAACTTCAACACGGAGGCATCAGACAAGAAGAAAATGGATGTGGATCAGCCGGATGCAGTGGGGCTCGTTGAAGACATGGCAACTGCAGAAGAAGCAACAGGGAGGGTTAAAACAAATGCAGTGGGATAATACTTGCCTATGTGTCTTTAATCAAATCTAGCCTTTCAGACATTCAGCGCGAGGCCCACACCAAAAAATAACCATAAGGAACACGCGCGTATAAATATTATAAACGATAGTAGAATCAGAACAACAAATATTATACGGTAAATACAATAACAAAATAACATTATAAATGTAATGCGAGCAGTGTACTTATCTTGACTGCGAGCAGCATGAAAAAAGGGCTTGTTGCTCTCAGTTAGGATGTTTATGTGTGTGCTGTCGGATTGGTCACCCCATTGTGACGCTATCTCGTAGTTTTTCTCCCAGGGGTTTTGGGATTTGTAGTTCTTGGCTGCTGTTTATTAAAGTAAGAAAATAAATGCATCATAAGAGCCTTCTGTCTTGAAATAAAATTGGTGTGAAGTTTTTGAGAAAACAAGAGATGTAGTGTTGCTGGTTGATGAAGAGGATAAACAAGAGTGTGTTAATCCATGCAGATTGTGTCTGATGGGAGGAGTCTACATTTGCTTGTTGTTTCAGGTGCCAAAATGACAGTAATTAACTGAGGATCTATTCAAAAAAGAGAATGGAGCACACAAATAATGATGTCATTCTATGAATAGTGTTCAGGTAGTTATGACTCATTGAGTGTATGAGAGAAACATGGTGTAAATCCCCATGAAGGTGGTATCAATATCAATAAGTATTCATTAAGAAGTTACAGAAGAAGATCATAGTTTGGTGATTAGATAAATCATAAACATTGAGTTTAATGTGTACATAGAAAGTTATTATACAATGATTTCTAAAAAAGTAATAAACAATATAACTATAGTTCCATAACACAAAGCCTATTCATAAATGAAATGGCTGCACTAACAGATATATGTGTTACATCAACCAACGGGTGGTTCATCCCCTGAAAGAGAACATATATAGTCCCATAGATTGATGAAAGGGATGGAATTATCCACTCGGAAGATTGAGAAGCTGAAGGATATTATCTTCATCCAATTGACAGAAGGATAGTTCAGTTCATCCAAGTTCAGCCGACACGTGTTTCGTCCTCTAAGGGACTTTATCAAGGCTGACAAAAACAAAATTCCAAATAGTTTGTTTTTACCCCTAGTATCATTTATGTCCAAGATGATACAAACATAAACATTGGAGGTGTCCCGCAATAAGTCGGCATAGTAGTGACAATGTGTATGTCATAATCCACATTAATACCACCGATAGATATTTCCGATTCTTAAGTATGTAACACAAACAGAAACCATGCTTCCAGAAAGTATTGCTTGGTATCAGAAAATTTGTTAAAGTCAAAAGAAGTGATGAGAGGAAATGAAGAGGGTGAAAAACCCAAATTTAAAACGAAGAAAACACCGATAGGCAGAAAGAGCCTAGTGCATATTTGTTACACTCTATTTTAAAGATCCAGAAATTTGTGATGATTGCCCCAGCAGATTAGTGGTTGTACATGATTATTCATTAGGTTCGAGACTGTGTACCCAAACATATGTGTTGACGACTGAAAAGATACATTAGATTTTATACCTTACGGTTTCTATTAATTTCTCAATATCTTTATAGCCTTCATAGTTTGAGGTAGATAATGTGGGTCCAAAATGTTTCAAAGGTCACGGAAAGTCTATAAGAGAGGCAATCACAACTGTCCCTTAATTCAAAAAATATAAAAAGTCCTATGGAAATGAATTTATAAAAAGTGGTGGGTCCGATCGTTGCACTGACCTGTGATAGGAATCTCCTACATTAGAAGTCAATTGATATGAGTTCAATATGGTCCCGGCATCCAAAAATAATGTGCCTAAAGCGAACAGAAATGAAAAAAGGTTCAATATATTGTTCCTAAAAAGAGAGATGAAGAAGACTCCCCAAATTTGTCTGTGGAGTCCCACGGTTGAGACGACGGATATTAATCGTAGGTATAATTTAAACTAAGAGTAACTATCGGGGAGTTCCTGTGTATTGCCTATCACCCCTTGTTGTCTTTAAAAATGGTGCGCTGTCCTATGTCAGTCCTTCGGTGGCAGTTTTTAAAAAATCGGCTGCCCGTGAGACTCGTTTTGAGCATGAGAGAAAACAGCAACAAAAAGGACTCTTGCCTTTTAACCGGCGTCTCCATGTGAAGATAGCCATCGTAAAGTGAGAACTCCCCAAATTTATCTATGGAGTCCCATGGTTAAGACGACGGATATTAATCGTAAATATCATCTAAACTAAGAGTAACTACCGGGGAGTGCCCGTATATTGCCTATCACCCCTCGTTACCTTTGAGAATGGTGCGCTGTCCTATGTCAGTCCTTCGGTGGCAGTTTTCAAAGATCGGCTGCCCGTGAGACTCGTTTTAAGCGTGAAAGAAAACAGTAAAAAAGGACTATTCCTTTTAATCAGCGTCTCCATGTAAAGATAGCCATCGTAAAGTGACCGCCAACTTGGAATCGCCAACCGGCAATTGAATATAATCCCAGGTTGGTAGGTTATCAAAATAAATGTAGCCGTCCTTCTAGAAAACAGAGTTGTAAAGAGGGGGGCAGTTGTTACCAGCTAATCTCCAAAAACGAAAATAGTCAATGATAGGCGCGACGCAAAGGTTCGTGCGCTACCTGGTTTTGTAGCTAGGAGCAAATAATAAGAACAGGCGATTACTCAAAACTGACCTCCCTATTGAGTGTTATAATTATTGGTAAATATAAAACCAGTGCTCCTATAAGGGGGCGAAGTGTATCTACGATCAGTTTAACTGAGAGAGTATAGAAAAGAGACTAAACCGCAATCAAGAAATCATGGAATTAGTGGACGCCATCTTGAATAGTCTGTGGAAAAAACAATCACCGTAGTGATCGTTAAAGATGCTGTGGCTAGAAAGCGTGTATAAAAATATATAAATGACACAATCGCCAAACTGGCGTGTGGGTGACTGTGTTCTTTTTGGTTACACGTCAGCCAAAAACGGTCAGAGCAAATATAAACCTGAAGTTCTTTATGGGTATGACCAAAAACGAAATAAATTTTGGATGCTTGTCTTATAGGTACCCCTCAGGTCATAATGAAAAGGTGATGAAATTATCACGGTAGTGATAAGACATAAACGACTATAACTGTCATATTATCTACAGGCTGAGATGATTGTGTCATATGATACCGTGATGTGAATTACTAGTCAATGCTAAAGAACATATCCAAAGTATCTGTTCCTAGTCGTCAATAAGAAAGGATGATGTAGTGTATATGTAGAGGACTCAGAAATTAGTGCAGTATATTGCTATGCCTTGATGGACTAAGGGGCAAATATTAATTCCCTGTGTGATAAGAAGATTGTCATATGTGGAGAAATCATGAGACCCAAGAGGTGATACATTGTACAGGTGAAGTAACATCTGTGCGTACGTAAGAAAAACCGATCAATCGATTAATGACAAGTATATCCATTATTCCTAGAACACTTAGCAATACAGTTCTGACAGAATTTTTTGACAACATAAACAATCATAGAAAATAGTGCAGTTCATGATCAATATTCATTCCCATTCTTATACTCTTAAGCCTAAGTATCCATTTCGCCTCGTTTCTTCTAAGTTCCAGCTCACGGTTTCCTCCCATAGGATGTGCCTGTGTTTGACTGATACCCATATATTTTAGCATCGGGACCTCTGTTCCAGAGTGTTCCCTATTGACATGGCGTACTATGGGTGACAGAGGGTCGTTGTTTCTTAGGGCACGTACATGTTCTTGAATCCTTTCCTTTAGGGGTCTAATCGTACTCCCAACATAGATTTTTTCACAATCGCATATAGGTATGTAGACTACATACTTGGAATTACAATTGATAAACTCTTGTATTTTGTATGTTTTGCTACCATTAAAGTTAAAGCTGAAAGTCTTGTGCAGGGCAAGATTACATACATTGCATCTACTACAGTTGAAAAAACCCTTGGGTTTGTTGGGTAACCAGGTAATTGATTTGTCCTTGGACAGTGGTAGATAGCTTTTACATACAAGGTCTCGAATTGTAGTCCCCCTTTTGTGAATCATTGTGGGTTTGGTCAGCAATAAATGTTTGAGAGTATTGTCAGTGTGTAAGATGCCCCAGTTTTTGCAGAGGATTTTATAAATGTCCTGGCTGTTCTGACTGAACGGGGTACAGAATGTCACCAGTCCTTTTGATAATCGACTCTTATTATCACTCTTTTTTAGGAGGGAAGATCTTTGAATTTTGTTTATTTTCTTTCTAGCCTTGCTTATGGTTTGTGCAGAGTATCCTCTCTGAAGAAATCTGTTTTCTAGTTTGTTTAGTTCATGATCACATAATTTGCTATCGCTACAGTTTCTTTTAACCCAAATCATTTCCCCAAATGGGATGGCATTCTTTTGAGAGGTGGGGTGAGAACTTCCTGCATGTAGTAGTGCATTGCAAGCAGTAGATTTTCGGTAAAGGTTAGAATGTACATAGTTGTTCTTAACATATATTTCCAGATCTAAAAATTGGATACGATCCTTATTATGTTCATAGGTCATCTTGTTGTTGAAGTCATTTACATTGATGTGATCTATGAATTCCAGCAAATGTGGCTCATCGCCAGTCCAAATCATGAGTACATCGTCGATGTACCTTCCCCAAAAGAATATATGTTCTGTCAGATGGGGGGGACCATTTAACCACACATGTGTTTTTTCAAATAGGCCCATGTATAAATTAGCATATGAAGGCGAAAAGCGTGAGCCCATCGCAACTCCCTGTGCCTGTCTATACCATTTGCCTTCATGGGTAAATACAATATTGTCCAGTATAAATTCGATCATATCCACTAGCATGTTAGTGTGTTCTGAATATGAAGCCGATCTATTTGCAAGAAAGTGTCGAATTGCTTCTAGACCTTTGTTTTTAGGTATGCAAGTATATAAGGAACTGACGTCTAAGGTTACCCATATCAGAGGACCATACGATATCTTCTAGTTTCGTCAGAACATCCTGTGTATCTTGCAAATATGAGGGAAGATTTCTAACAAAGGATTGTAAGAAACTGTCTATGTATTCTGAAAGTGTTTCAGTGGGCGAGCCTATACCTGATATAATAGGTCTTCCCAGTGGCCAAGTCTTATGTTTGTGAATTTTGGGAAGTGTGTATATGCAAGGAGCCCTAGGGTATGCATTAAAAATATATTTGTACTCTAAGTCCGAAATTAGACATTGGTCCAACCACATATGTAATAATGCATCAAGATCATGGACAATTCGAGGTAAGGGATTATCTTTTAGTGCAGTATATGACATATTGTCTGACAATTGGCGATCAATTTCATTGATATAATCCAGTCTGTTGAGAATGACTATATTGCCTCCTTTGTCGGCCTCCTTTATGACTATAGCCTGATTCTCACCTAGGTTCTTTAATGCCTGCCTTTAGCCTTTTGCCTTTAACTGAGGATCTGTTTACAAAAAATTGGGTCAAGAGAAACTCATACCCCCTAATAGGAGTGCTGTATCCTATTATGAAAAAAATGATTTGTTGGGATATTTTGAATCTAGTTTACAATTAAAAGGAAAAACATTTATTGAAAAGTATATGTGTACAAGAAAGGACTGAAACTTTTAGAATGGTGTCATCATGGTCTGTTTGGGATGACTCTTAGACCAGGTACAGAGGAACAGATGTACTGGTAAGGGAAGATAATCGGGATGGTCCACAGGGTGGAAATGATTCACATGTGGTTTCATCAAAGGCACAAACTATGGTTAAGAAGTGGTTGCAAATGTTTGAAAAAGTGTTCAGCTGAAGTTTAGGAAGGATCAAAGTCTTTAAGTATAGGATCTGTGTACAAGGCGGAGTAGTTCTGGTTAAGCACAAAATGAGAGGTGTACCATTCAGTGTTAGAAAATAATTGGGAGACATATTAAGGAAAATATCACTCGATGGTGTAATTACACCGGTGGAGTCATTTTTATGGCTCCATTGGTTGTGGCCAAAAAAAAGGTGATTTACAAATTTGTGTTGATCTACGAAGCCAAAATAAAGTAATTTGGGTGGATTCTCACCCACTACCATGCATTGATGACATTCTCACGACTTTTGCGGGTGCAAAGGTATTCAGTAAAATCGACTTAGCATCTGCTTACCACCAAAATTGAATTAGACCAGTCATCTAGACATCTCACAGCACTTGTGTCTCCTGTTGGTATATTTCAATTTAAAAGGATGCCGATTGGGCTGGCTTCAGCTGCGTCAGTTTTTCAGCTCATAATGGAATCAGGTTAAAGTGGCATCGGAGGTGTAGTTACATTTCAAGATGACATTTTGATAGTGGCAAGGGACTTATAGGACCATGATGAGGTTTTCCAGGTTGTGTTGAAGAGGTTAGAGCTAGTAGGAATTGTTGCTAACATTAAGAAATGTGTGTTCCCCAAAGCATCCATGGAATATTTAGGTCATATGATATCAGACAAAGGAGTTGAAAAGTGTCCAGGTTTGGTTGATGCAATCAAGAAAACTCTCATGCCTGACACCCAAGAGTATGTTTCTTCATTTTTGGTCTATATGAATTGTATGCTAAATTCATTAAGGGTTTTTCAAGCAAAATAGAAAATATGTGGAATTACTAAAGAAAACCAAGGTTTTTGACTGGAATAAAACTGTAGAGCTGAATTTGAAACACTGAAACGGATATTCATCCTTGGAATTTTCCATTCACTCTATAATCCTTTCATCCATCCATCCATCCTCTTAGATTTCCATTTACTCTGCAACCTTTTCACCCAAACACCCATCAATCCTCTCAATTTTGCATTTACTCTGCCATCTTTCACCCATATCATAACCATTCAAGCAACCATCCATCCATCCTCTCAGGTTTCCATTCACTCTGCCATCCATTCATCCACCCATTTACCCATAGTCTTACCCACTCATCCTTTTACCCACCTATTCTCTCACCCGCCCAGCTTTTTACCCACTCATACTCCATCCGTTCACCCACCCTTCCATCCTTTTATTTGTCCATTCTTTCACACACCCACCCTATATTTTCTTTCACTAACTAAAGGGGAGGTTTCAGGAAGACTTCAAAGATTCTCCATCCTTTCACCCACCCATCCATTCTTTTACTGATCCATCCTTTCACCCACCCACCCTATATTTTCTTTCACTCACTAAAGTGGAGGTTTCAGGAAGATTTCAAAGATTCTTTATTGTTCTCAGGAGGTGAAAACAGCCACTGACATCTCTTTACTACTGATGTTCACAGGAATGTATTGATGTTCTAGAATACTGCCAGAGACATGACTTTCAGGAATCTAAGGGCAAAACACTTTGCATGTACTTTGCCCAGGTTTAGCTGACAGTTCAAGAATGGATAAAACAATCCACAATTAGACACACACATACACACACCCACTCAAACTCTCTCTCTCGTTCCCTGACAAAACAAAATCGAATTGTAGTACTTTTTCTATAAAAATATTCATGTTTACATCGTTTGCCATTTGCCTGGATGGGTGTTTCAAGGTAGCTCAGGTACAATTTTGCTCCCTTCTTTAAAGAGGGGTGCTACCGGAGATCTTGAGAAGCCTATGGGCATGAGATCTGCTGTGTGGAGAGGAATGGTGGGGTGGGGAGCTACTGAGCTTGTGTCCGCTCAGCACATCACTATTACTGGAGCTAAATTGTATGGCTCCAAAAGTATGATGTGTCTGTTGCCCTCTGATCTGGTGGTGGGTTGCACTTGCAGAATCACTCTACCCATCTGAATGGTGTTTATCTGGGTCCTCCGTGCAGCTCAGACTAGGGCACGCCTTCTTCGTGACCCAGACACGATGTGCCCTAGTCACTCTGGAACTGTCCTTTTCATTTAGCAGTTTTGAAGGAAACAGGATCTAACAGCAGTAGTATGTTTGGCAGGAGGGAAGAATTAGTTTTTGAGTGCTTGTAATTATTTTCTTTCCAGAATTGACTAGAATTTTCAATGAAATTTCCTTTTCAAGTTGGCAGCTCATAAACTTTCATTTTCCTACTGTCCAAACCATCATGGACAATCCATCATGGGTTTTAAATAACATCTTTCAAAAGGTCCACCCTGTTTCTTGTTTGGCACTACATAATGAAGTGCAGAGCAACTGTCCACTGCATTAAAATGGGTTGATGTCTATTTTTTCAATGCCCTCATTGCCCTTGTTTTATGTGTTTAGCCCTATTTTCCAAGCTTTTCATTCAGATTTGTGTGTAATTCAGTACTATTGTTATTCAGTTGTGGTAATGCTACATTCCAGACCTATCTTTTTTAGCTCGTTTAAATTCCCCTGATTTCTTCCTGGACTGGATTCTGCAACTTCTTCATTCATTGGCTCTGGAAGATTTGCTTTGTCCTTGAGGCATTTTCCTCCAGTCTTGAGGACTGCAGGCACCAAGCCCTTTCTTATGTTGATACAGTATGGAGCAAAGCGGCTACTGATTGATACAGCTATTACCTGAGACAGGTCAGGTCAGGTCAAGGTTCAAGGAAACATCTCAATGTCCAGCCCTTCACACCCTGCAGGACATCTTGGCACATAGTACCTGTGAAAGTATTTTGTTGTGCTGAATCTCACATATAAGAATACAGTTGCCCTTGTGCTGAAGCCAGTTTTCTCTAGAATTCAGTAGAGAAACACCTATACCCAACATTAGTGTTCCAAAAAACAAACATGTTCCCTGAAACATGTCATACCATTATAGTTTTTCCCAATAATATCATACCTTCATTCAAAAGTTAAATCTACATCCTACATTTTGCAGATTTTGTGATATAAAATGAACAAAGCTCTGCAAATTTGGTCTCAAACTATATTCCAGAAAATCTTTCCACAATGCCGAGTTAAAATATAATCCTAAAACCGATCAAGAGTTAAAATGACATGAATATGTTTCTTGGACCTGAAACGGGTCATATTTTGTGAGGCAAGTAACTGGGAACTTACAATGCCTTTCAGATTCTGACTCATTGCTTTGCCAAAAATGAATTCAGACAAAACCTGATTGAGAATGATTGATTAGGGCAACTCCTTTCTCTTTCAGAGCCACAGCTTACTTTTTAGGGTTGAGCGCGCGTCAGCACTCTGTACCATGTTGTAATCTCTCTATGGGCTTCTAACCATGCCCATGTCACGCCTGTCACTTTCATTAGTTTGTGGGTTTGCCTTTTAAAAATAGATTTATTCCATTTCTGATAGGCATGCATACGTTGTGCCTTTTCTGGTGTTTAGCTCTCCTCGAGCGCACCGGTAAACTACTGAAAACATAAGAGGCTCCATGTTTTCAGCTGGTTTCTTTTCATTTTCTGTGCAGCGCGACCTCGCTGGGCAAAAGTTGAGCACTTTGCATGACATCGACCCTCTTACAAGGATAACTGCACTTTTTTCTGGTTACATGAATAATTCCACTTTTGCCGGTAACATGGATAATTGCACTTTTGCCAATAAATTTCACTGCAAGCGAACTTCTGTTTCCTTTTCTGTGTCTCCTTCATGCTCATGGTGACCATCGGCTCGCATATGTGAAACTGTTTTACTTTTCATTATTAGTTTATGGGGCAAGAAAAGTCCGGTTAGGAGTTTACGATGCTAATAGCTCTAACGCAAGCAAACGCGAGACCCGTTGCATTGCAAATGCTTGTTAAAAGTAGGGTGCTTATAACTCCCAAGGCCAGTTTCCTTTTTGATGCATGTGAAGGATAGAATGGCCTAGGTCTGCGCCATCTTAGGTCAGCAGTCCACATTAACGCTGATCACACCAGTGGTAATAAAAATAAAAACACATCAATTAGTCCTTTAACCCCTCGGGTACCCTAACGGTTACGTCCTGGGCAGCACCGTTCAGGTGCCCAGGATGTACCTGTTATGTCCAGTTAGGGCCACTAGGGGGAAGGGCTAGCACTTTCCCTGGGGGCCTCGCACCACCTGCCCCTGGGCAGGGATGGAAGGGGAATCTCTTCCCCCTCCACCGTTGACCCTGCCCATGGCGTCTGATGATGTCAGCGTGCGATTGCGTGCTGACCTCATCAGAGGCCTACCCCTCCATTCTGAAAACTTCCAGCACGGATCAGAGGAGAAAAGCATTTCTCCTCTGATCACGTGGAGGGGGCGAGAGAGGCATGAAAGGAGAGGAAAGGCATTTCCTCTCCTTTCATGTCTCTCTCAGCATTTCTGCTGCCCGATCGTGATGTCATCAGGCAGCTGAAATGCCACTAGACACCAGGGAGTTTGTCATTTCTTTTTATTATTGAATGAGGGGAGCGGTCCATTGGGCAAGGGCCGCTCCCCAGAGGGGGCAATTTATTCTTAGGCCATTTCTGCCCCCCCGGAGGCAGATCGGCCTATTAAAATTAGGCCGATCTGCCCCCAGGGTGGGCAGAAACCGCTAGACACCAGGGATCTTTTTTTTTTTTTTGTTTTGTTATATGTAGGGAGCGACCCCTTAGGCAAGGGTCATTCCCCTGGGGGCAAATTTATTTTAGGCCATTTCTGCCCTCTTAGTGGCAGATCGACATATTTCTATTAAGCCAGTCTGCCCCCAAGGTGGGCAGAAACCACTAGGCCCAGGGGATTTTTTTGTTTGCACCAATTCCACGCAAGGGTAGTGACCTATTAGGCAAGGGTCGGTCCCCTTGGGGGGGGGATTTATTTTAGGCCATTTCTGTTCCCCTTGGGGACAGATCAACCTATTTCTAGTGGGATGATCTGCTCCCGGGGGGCAGAAACCACTTAGGCACCGGGATTTGTGTGTGTGTATGTGCATGTTTTGTTTGGGGGCAGCCCCTTGGGCAAGGGTCGCACCCCATGGGGGCACATTACTGTTGGCCATATCTTCCCCCTTTGGGGGCAGATCGGCCTATTTTTGGAAGGCCCATCTGCCCACAAGGTGGCAGAAAGCCCACCAAGGAATTTTTTTTTTCAAAATAAGAAGGTGCCAAAGTTGTTCTGCCCACCAGTGGGCAGATGGGGCAATTACCCTCGATCCACACCCGAGGGGGCAGAAAGTCTAGATGCCAGGGTATTTTAAACAAAACAAAAAATAGTGGAGTGGTGGCTACCAACCAGTATGGGCATGGGTATGCCCGCACCACAACTAAAGGGGGGAACAGTCTTTCAGCTCTCCCGCCGCACACTGAAACATCTTATCACACAGCAAGCAAAAGGACATTTGATTATTTTGAGTTTTGGTTTTACATTTGGGCTATGAGAGCTTGGCTAACTCTCAAAATCGTCCCACTTGGAATGGTGAGGGCTGCACTTTTTGGACTTTGGGACACTGCCATGTAGAAAGATCCACAAGACCTGGACACATCTGAAAACTAAACATCTGGGTGAGTCCAGGGTGGTGTGCTTCACATGCAGCCCGCACCATTTTCTTACCCACAATGCCGTGCAAACCTCCAACTTTGCTGGAAATCACACATTTTTTCCACATTTCTGTGATGGAACCTTCCGGAATCTGCAGGAATCTACAAAATTCCTACCACCCAGCATTGTCTCATCTATACAGATGAAAATTCTGCCCCACTTGTCAGCCTAGACATTTTTTTTTCAAACTGCCCTTTTGGACCCTCATTGGTTCCCCCTCAATTTTGACATGTTTTTGGCTCTTCCCTGTCACAGGCACTTGGCCCACCTAGACAAGTGAGGTATCATTTTTACCGAGAGACTGAGGGGAACGTTGGGTGGTAGGAAGGTTGTCCCGATGTTGTGATCCCACACAGAAATGTGGAAAAAATGTGATTTTGTTAGCTAAATTTGAGGTTTGCTGAGGATTCTGGGTAAGAAAACACTGGGGGATCCATGCAAGTCACACCTCCCTGGATTCCTTTGGGTGTCTAGTTTTCCGACATGTCCGGGTTTGGTGGGTTTCCCTCTATGGCTGCTGAGACCAGGACCAAAAACGCAGGTCCTCCCCCGCAAAAAAAGGTCATTTTGTATTTGATCATTTTGATGTGTCTAGATAGTGTATTGGGGCATTTCCTTTTGTGGGCACTAGGCCTACCCACACAAGTGAGGAACCATTTTTATTAGGAGACTTGGGAAAACGTTGGCTGGAAGGAAATTTGTGGCTCCTCTCAGATTCCAGAACTTTCTGTCATCCGAAATGTGAGGGAAAAATGTTTTTTGGCCATATTTTGAGGTTTGCAAAGGATTCTGGGTAACAGAACCTGGTGAGAGCCCCACAAGTCACCCCATCCTGGATTCCTCTACATGTCTAGTTTTAAAAAATGCACAGGTTTGGTAGGTTTCCCTAGGTGCCGGCTGAGCTAGAGGCCATAATCCACAGCTTGGCACTTTGCAAAAAACAGCTCTGTTTTCTTTGGGAAAATGTGATGTGTCCATCCTGTGTTTTGGGGCATTTCCTGTTGTGAGCACTAGGCCTACCCACACAAGTGAGGTACCATTTGTATCCAGAGACATGGCTGAACGCTGGGTGGAAGGAAATGTGTGGCTCCTCTCAGCTTCCAGAACTTTCTGACACCGAAATGTGAGGAAAAGGTGTTTTTTCGGCCAGATTTTGAGGTTTGCAAAGGATTCTGGGTAACAGAACCTCATGAGAGCCCCACAAGTCACCCCATCTTGGATTTCCCTAGGTGTCTCATTTTAAAAAATGCACAGGTTTGGTAGGTTTCCTCAGTGCTGGCTGAGCTAGAGGCCAAAATCTACAGTTAGGCACTGTTAGACTTTCCATCCTTGGCGTGGTCTCCCTTAACCTTTTGCTACTGTTTCCCAGGTTGTTGATGTGTGCTGGACTCAGATTTTGCTGTTTTTGTTACTCTGGGAACTTTACCACTGCTAACCAGTGCTAAAGTGCAAGTGCTCCTTTACAAAAGGTGTATGTAATTGACTTATCCATGATTGGCATATTTGATTTACTAGTAAGTCCCTAGTAAAGTGCACTAGAGGTGCCAGGGTCTGTAAATCAAATGCTACTAGTGGGCCTGCAGCGCTGGTTGTGCCACCCACATACGTAGCTCTGTAATCATGTCTGAGAGCTGCCACTGCAGTGTCTGTGTGTGCAATTTTAACTGTTCCCACTTGCCAGGCCTAAACCTTTCTTTTCTTACATGTAAGACACCCCTAAGGTAGACCCTAGGTAGCCCCAAGGGCAGGGTGCAGTGTATGGTTAAGGTAGAACATATAGTAATATGTTTTATATGTCCTGACAGTGAAATATAGGTAAATGTGTTTTTTACTGTTGCAAGGCCTGTCCCTCTCATAGGTTAACATGGGGGCTACCTTTAAATCTGATTAAAGTGTAGATTCCCTTTGGGAGCGGTTGGACATGTTTGGGGTCACTGAGATCACAATTTAAAAATACATCTTTTAGTAAAGTTGATTTTAAGACTGTGTGTTTGAAAATGCCACTTTTAGAAAGTGAGCATTTTCTTGCTTACACCATTTCTGTGACTCTGCCTGTTTGTGGATTCCTTGTCTGGGTCATTTTGACGGTTGGGCTGGTTACACCTCACACTAGACAGTAACACAAAGGGAGCTGGGGTGTAGTCTGCATTTCCTGATGAGCCATCTGTGCTGGGGGGGGGGGGGGGGAGCGGTCACTTACACCTGAAAGGGCGGTGCCTGCCCTCACACAATGCAGTCTCCAACTCCCTGGTGAGTGTCTGGGGCTTGGCCTGGGCAAGGCAGGATTTCACATTCAAGAGAGACTTTGCTTTGAAGTAGGCCTACTTCAAAGGAGAAATTGGGTGCAAGGACACCCAAAACCACAGACTTTAGAACACTTTTGGAAACCAAGAGGAACCTCTGCCTGGAGAAGAGCTGAAGAAGAAGAGCTGCCCTGCCTGTGCTTTGTAGAGCTATCCTGCAGTTGTTGCTTCTGCCAGAGTAAGAGGGCAAAGACTGGACTTTGTGTGCCTTCCATCTTGTGAAGATCTCCAAGGGCTTGGTTTAGAGCTTGCCTCCTGTTGTTTGGAGTCTCAGGGACAGCAAAAACTTCTCTCTGCCAGCACCTGGAGTCTATGGAGAGACTCCTACTCTGCCCTGTAGTGCCCATCCAGTTCCTGGGACCCTGAAAGGAGAAGCTGGTAGCGTAAGAGGAAGAAATCCACGCACAGAACGCCATGCGGGGAAAAGATTGACGCAACTCTGATCTGTGGCTGGGAAATCGACGCATGCCGGCTTCGCAGATGAAAATCAATGCTCGTCTGTAACGTGACTGAAGAATCGACACACGGAGCTGGAGAAACGACGTGCAGTATCGCTGACGGAGGCTGGGAGATTGCAACCTGTGCGGCTGGATTTCCGAAGCAAACACCGCTGGACGTGTAAAAACTACGCAAGGCCTGCCCGGACCCGAGAGTGCTGACCGGATTGACGCATCGCTCTCCTGCAGAGAAAAGAAACAACATGCCCAGACCCGACGAAAGGAGAAGCAACGCAAGGTGTCACCCGTGAGTGAAATTGACGTAACACACACTCGCCCGTGCCAGGTTATTTTTGACGCACCCAAGGTTCATTTTCACGCTAACAGTGTTTGTGTGTGTTTAAAACTACATGAAGACTCTTTTTGCTTTTTAATTGATAACTTGACTTGTGTATTGTTTATTTTTGTCGTTTTGGTCTAGTTTTGCTTAGATGAATATTTTCTATTTTTCGCAACCGGTGTTGTGTCATTTTGTAGTGTTTTTATTAAGTTACTGTGTGTGTTGGTACAAATACTTTACACCTAGCACTCTGAAGTTAAGCCTACTGCTCGTGCCAAGCAACCAAGGCGGTAAGCAGGGGTTAGCTGAGGGTGATTCTCTTTTACCCTGACTAGAATGAGGGTCCTTGCTTGGACAGGGGGTAACCTGACTGCCAACCAAAGACCCCATTTCTAACATTGGTGATTAGCGGTTGGGATTTGAACTTGCATTTGTACTTGACATACAATAATTAAGTGTACACTACTGTTTTGAGTTCAGACCACTATGTTACCACATACTACTTGTCTTGTGATTTTGCTTTTTCTATTTGGGACTTTTTTTTGTTCTACTTCTATTTTTCCTGATCCCTTGATTGTCTTTTCTTGAACTTCATTTGGGAACTTGTGTTCTGCCTTTGGAACTTTACACTTTTAACTCTTCATCATGTCTCAATCTTGAGATGCATTAGCTGGAGCTGCTTTTGATTTGGAAAAATTGGAGAGCTATACAGTAGCTCAGTTGAAGCAGTTTTGTGAGATTTGGCATGTCCCATTAAGAGCTCTTCCAAGAAGGAGGAGCTGCGAAAGGCGCTGAGGGCCTGGGTGACAGCCAAAGAAGCTGAGGGGCACACAGAGGAGGAACAGAGTGAGGAGGAAGGGGTGCAAGTCATTCATAACGATGTAGTGGATGGGCCTGTTATGCCTAGGAAGAGAGTCTTCAGGGCAGGTAGCAGTGTGTCCTTCAAGGGTCTGACATCTGAAGAGTTACAGGACAGACAGGCAGGGAGGGAATACCAATTGGAGCTGGAAAGGTTCAGTCTAAAGATGGAGCTGGAAAGGGAGATGGAGCAGAGAAGGTTGGCCATTGAGGAAAGGAAGCTGCAGCTGGCTCATGAGCTTAACTTGAAGGAGTTAGCCAGTGGAGCCAGTCTAGCAGAGATGGTGGTAGCAATCCCACAGTGAAGCCTGAAAGGAGGGTGCACATTCCTAAAGATCTTGTGAAGGATTATAAAAGGGAGGATGACATATTCTTGTGGTTTAGAGGGTATGAGTCTGCTCTCCATATGAATCTGGTCCCTGAAGCTCATTGGGGGGCAGGTCTGTGGAAGCACTTTGAGGTAGAAGGGAGGGATAAACTGACAACCGTAGGGGATGCTCAGAATCTCACCTACTCCAGCATGAAGGATGCCCTACTCACAAGGTATGATCTCACCCCTGAGCAGTACAAGGATACGTTTAGATCCTACCAGAAGAAGGAATCCCAAACATGGTTGGAATGTGTTGATTCTTATTGCAGGTCACTGGGTGGTTGGGTGAAGGGCAGTAAGGTAACTACGTATGAGGGGCTTTACAATCTGATTGCTTGGGAGCACTTGTACAGTTTATGTTTTCCATAGCTGCGGCAGCACCTGATTGACAGCAAGCTGACTGATCCCAGGAAGCTTGTGCAGGAAATGGACCGCTGGGAGAGCACCAGGGTCCAAAAGAGGTATGGGGGAGACCACGCCAAAGGTGGGAAGGGGCCCTCTCAGAAGAAAGGGGGGGTAGGGGTAAACAGGGGGAGTTCTCTAAAGGGCCCCAAACTGATTCCCAGGATAAGGATTCCCAACCCCCCAGTGAGAAGAAGCCATGGTTCTCCAAAGGGAAGCCAGTGGCAGCTGGTCCCCCTCGTATGTGCTATGCATGTGACCAGGTGGGTCATGTGAGGGGGGACCCCAAATGCCCCAAAAGTACTCCGGCACCCACTGGTGCGCGGTCCCAGGGTTTGGCCAGTGTAGTGCTTGGGGAGGAGTTGGTTTCAGGTAGGTGGGAACCAGCTGAGATAACCCTTGCCTCACTAGGGGACAGTGAGATGGTCCAGAGAACCCTCGTGTCTGAGAACAGTAAGAAGTACAGGCAGTGGGTGACCATTAATGGACAGAGGGTGGAGGCTCTGAGAGACACAGGAGCCAGTGTGACTACAGTGAGGAGACAGCTGGTGTCTGAAGACAAGATATATCCCCGGGTACTTCACCAAGTAGTTGCAGTGGACAACTCAGAGCACCTGTGCAGAGTGGCGCATGTTCCCTTTGAATGAGGGGGGGGTCTTAGGTTCCTTGAAGGTAGCTGTGAGTCCAGCTATGCCTGTTGATTGTTTGCTAGGCAATGACCTAGAGAATTCCAGTTGGAAGGAGGTGGAACACAGGTCTCACTTGGAGATGTTGGGTCTGCCTGGGTGGGTATGCGTATCCACCCGGTCAATGGTAAACCATCAGGGTAGTCAAGAGAGCCTGGAGCCTGAAACAGTGGCCCAGGGGACCACCAAGAAGAGGAAGGACAGGGGGCACGGGAAACAGGCCCCAAAAGTACCCACGCTCCGAGAGGAGGCAGACCCTGAGTGTGAGAACAGGTGGCTGAACTGGGGGAGGTCCCTGAGCTGTTGAAGTGGCAGCAGGAAGGGGGTCCCACCAGGGAAGCATTCTGTGCAGCACAGAAGACAAGCCCTACTCTGGAGGGTGTGCGGCCACAGGCTGCAGACTAGGCGGCTGGCAAGGAGCCAGGATCACACCTGATTTATTGGGAGGATGACCTCCTGTATAGTGAGCCTAAGGTTCCTGAGCCTGGGTCAGCACATGTGCTGGTGGTACCCCAGTGCTTCAGGGCCTTCCTACTGGGGTTGGCTCATGATGTGCCTTTAGCTGGACATTTGGGTCAGGGCAAGACCTTTGAAAGGCTTGTCACCCACTTTTACTGGCCCCTAATGCGCAGGCTCTGAGATGCACATTGCAGGTCTTGTCAGACTTGCCAGGCAAGTGGCAAGAGTGGGGGGAAATGTAAGGCGCCCCTCCAACCTTTTCCTGTGGTTAGTAGTCCCTTTGAGAGGGTAGGTAATAACATTGTGGGGCCTCTGGACCATAGGACAGCCTTGGCCAACATGTTCATCCTGGTCTTGGTGGACCATGTCAGCTGGTACCCAGAAGCCATTCTTCTGAGGTCAGTCACTTCCACTGTGGTGGGTCGTGCACTGATGGGTGTTTTACCCACATAGGGTTCCCCAAGGAAGTGGTAACTGATAGGGGTACCAACTTCATATCCACGTATATGAAGTCTCTGTGGAAAGTGTGTGGGGTGACCTACAAGCTCACCACACCTTACCACCCCAAAAGTAATGGTCTGGTTGAGAGATTCAACCGCACCTTGAAAAGCAGGAGTCAGGGCCTGTCAGAGCCCTTGAGGCAGAAGTGGGACGTCCTCTTGCTATGCCTTCTGTTCCCCTACAGGGAGATGCCTCAAAAGGGACTTGGGTTTAGTCCCTTTGAGCTCATCTATGGCCACTCTGTGAGGGGACCTTTGAGTCTCATGAAGGAAGCTTTGGAGAAAGCTCCTAATAACCCCCCCCCCCCCAGAATATATTTAGCAACATTCTGGCTTTCAGAAGTCTCGGTCAGGAGAACCTGGAAGCAAGCTAGGAGGATATGAAACGGTGGTATGACCGGAATGCTACTCTGGTCGAGTTTCAACCTGGTCAGAAATTGTGGGTGATGGCGCCAGTTGAGCCTAGGGCACTCCAGGATAAGTGGACTGAGCCATTTGAGGTGGCGGAGGGCAAGAGTGAAGTCACTTACCTGGTGAACTTGCGGTCTCCAAGGAACCCTTTAAGGTTCCTGCATGTCAACCGCCTCAAACCTCACTTTGAGCGGACTGAACTGTCCATGCTCCTTGCGACAGATGACGGGGTGGAGGAGGAGAATGAGCCTCTTCCTGACCTCCTGTCTGCAGGAGAAAAAGATGGGTCAGTAGAGGGAGTGATCCTCTCCCCCTCCCTGACTGAGGAGCAGCAGGGTGACTGTCACCATGTGTTGGGACAGTTTGCCTCACTGTTTTCCCTGATCCCAGGAGTCACACACTTGTGCACACATGATGTAGACACTAGGGACAGTACACTCATTAAACAGAAAGTTTACAGTGTGACTGACAGGGTCAGAGCATGCATTAAGGATGAGGTATCCAAGATGCTAATCCTAGGGGTTATTGAGCACTCCAGCAGTCCTTGGGCCAGCCCAGTGGTATTAGTCCCAAAGGCTGCTGCACCTGGTGCCACTCCAGAACTCAGGTTCTATGTGTACTACTGGAGACATTGTGCGGTCAGCAAGACTGACGCACACCCCATCCCCCGAGCTGATGAGCTCATTGACCGGTTAGGAGCTGCCAAGTATCTCAGTACATTTGACTTAACATCTGGGTACTAGCAGATTGCTTTAACTGAGGGGGCCAAGGAGAGGTCAGCATTCTCTACCCCAGATGGACACTTTCAATTTAAAGTCATGCCATTTGGGATGAAGAATGCCCCTGCCACCTTTCAGAGGTTGGTCAACCAGATGTTGGCTGGGCTGGATGAGTTCAGTGCCACCTATCTGCATGACATTGCTGTTTTAGTTCCACATGGGAGGAACACCTGCAACACCTCTGGAGAGTGTTATAGGCCCTGCAGAAGGCAGGCCTCACTATTAAGGCAAGCAAGTGCCAAATAGGGCAGGGTTCTGTAGTGTACTTAGGACACCAGGTGGGGAGTGGCCATGTGGCACCCCTATAGCCTAAGTGTTAGAAATGGGGTCTCTAGTTGGCAGTCGGTTTGCACCCTGTCCTAGTAGGGACCCTCACTCTAGTCAGGATAAAGGAGATACCCGCTCACACCCTTGATAGCTTGGCACGAGCAGTCAGGCTTACCTCAGAAGCAATGTGTAAAGCATTTGCACATAACACACAGTAATAAGTGAAAACACTACAAAAGGACACCACACCAGTTTTAGAAAAATAGCCAATATTTATCTATATAGAAACAAGACCAAATACGATAAAAATCCAACATACAGTAAGAAAAATATGAATTCTGCAAGATTTACTCAAAACTACAGTTCCTTGAAGTTGATAGCTCCACCTGGGGCTATCACGGAGTTGTGATCAACAAAACCAAAAGTTCAGGCCGGCCACAGCGTTGCAGGCCAGCTACGGTGTTGGGAAGACCTGCAAACACTACCTTGGATTTGAAGGACGTCGTGATCCTCGCGGGGAGCTCCAAACAGCGGCGTCACTGACATCGCAGTGTTGGTGCAGGAGTCGTCGGGCCCTTGAGGTCACACGTGTTGCAGATCAAACTCCAGGCTGATGAAGTCAGGTGTGCTGGCGTGGATGACGTTGGGGCTGCGGTGCAAAGAGGGACGATGCAACGTGCGGTGCCCACAGGTCACAGTGCAGGCAGCGGCTCGGTGACGGTGTCCAGTGGCGTCAGTGAGACCAGGGCTGCGGTGTGAAGTGGGGCGGTGTGACATGCGGAGTCCACAGGTCACAGTGCAGGCAGCTGGGCCGTCGTTGCTGAAGCACTGTCGTCGGTAGGCCCAAGCCAGCAGTGCGGGACGGGACGGTGCTTCGTGACCCTCACAAGTGGTGTCCACAGGCCACGGTGCAGGCAGGATGCCTGGTGACGACACAGGAGTCGATGGAGCTGGCCTCAGTGGACCGGGGCTGAGGTGTGGGACGGTGCTTCGTGTAACTCACGAGTGGTGTCCACAGGACACAGTGCAGGCAGCGGCACCGGTGTGAGCAGGAGCGGCGGTGTCAAGGATGCCCAGGCTGTGGTGTGAGCAGGGGATGCTGGAGTGCGGGCCCACAGGTCGCGGTGCGAGCGGTGGCTCGGTGAAGTCGTCCGATGACGGCATCGGTGAGACCAGGGTCATGGTGCGAAGCGGGGCAATGCAACTCCGTGTGGCGTCAGCAGGTCGCGGTGCAGGCCAGGGGCATCGTTGATGGCGTTGCAGTGGGTTCTCCTCTTGAACAGCACAAAACACACAGTTCCCAGTGCTGCAAGTCAAGGAAACTGAAGTCTTTGGTGTCCCTGAGATTTCCAACAGGAGGCTAGCTCTACTCCAAGCCCTAGGAGAATTTTCTCAAGCAGGACACACAGCAAAGTTCACCCTTTGCACTCTTTTCAGGCAGAAGCAGCAACTGTAGGCCAGTCCAGCAAAGCAACACAGCAAAGGGACAGTACTCCTCCTTCAGCTCTTCAGCTCTTCTCCTGGGCAGAGGTTCCGCTTGATTCCAGAAAGATTCTAAAAGTCTGGGGTTTTGGGTCTTCTTCTTATACCCAGTGTTTGCAAGATCCTTCCTTGTCCAGGCGAGGCCCCAGACACTGACCAGGGGGTCGGAGACAGCATTGTGTGAGGGCAGGCACAGTCCTTTCAGGTGTGAGTGACCACTCCTCCCCACCAGCACAGATGGCTAATAAAGATATGCAGGCTACACCCCAGCCCACTGTTGAGAAGAGAGGTGTGAACAGCCCAACTGTCAAAATGACCCAGACGGGGAATCCACAAACAGGCAGAGTCAGAGAATGGATTAAGCAAGAAAATGCCTACTTTCAAAAAGTGCCATTTTCAAACTAAAAATCTAAAAACCAACTTCACTAAAAGATGCATTTTTAAATTGTGACCTCAGAGACCCTAAACTCCACATTTTTATCTGCTCTCAAAGAGAATCTGAGCTTTAAGGATATTTAAAGGCAGCCCCCATGTTAACCTATGAGAGAGATAGGCCTTGCACAGTGAAAACCAAACTTGGCAGTATTTCACTGTTAGGACATATAAAACGCACTAGTATATGTCCTACCTTAAACATACACTGCACCCTGCCGTTGGGGCTACCTAGTGTCTACCTTAGGGGTACCTCCTGTTGTTTAGAGTCTCAGGGACAGCAAAGACTTCTCTCTGCCAGCACTTGGAGTCATTGGAGAGACTCCTACTCTGCCCTGTGGTGCCCATCCAGCTCCTGGAACCCTGAAAGGAGAAGCTGGCAACCTAAGAGAAAGAAATCCACGCACAGAACGCCGTGAGGGGAAAAGATTGACGCAACTCCGATCTGCGGCTGGGAAATCGACGTGCCACCGGCTTTGCTGCTGAAAATCAACGCTCGCCTGTAACGCAACCGAAGAATCGACGCACTGAGCTGGGGAAATTATGTGCTGCATCGCTGACAGAGGCTGGGATATCGCAACCCGCGCTGCGTGGTTTTCGGATCATCGTGCGGCTGGATTTCCGATGCAAACACCACTGGGCATGTAAAAACTACACATGGCCTGCCCGGACCCAAGAGTGCTGACCGGATCAATGCATTGCTCTCCTGCAGAGAAAAGAAACGACGTACCCCGACCCGGCGAAAGGAGAAATGACGCATGGTCTTGCTCGTGAACAAAATCGACGCATTGCAAGCCCTTTTAGACGCACACTCGCCCGTGCAGGGTTATTTTTTACGCACCCAAGGTACATTTTCACGCTAACAGTGTTAGTGTGTGTTTAAAACTACATGAAGACTCTTATTGCTTTTTAATTGATAACTTGACTTGTGTATTGTGGATTTTTTTCATTTTGGTCTTGTTTTGTTTAGATACATATTTTCTATTTTTTTTAAACCGGTGTTGTGTCATTTTGTAGTGTTTTCATTAAGTTAATGGGTGTGTTGGTACAAATACTTTACACCTAGCGCTCTGAAGTTAAGCCTACTGCTCGTGCCAAGCTATCAAGGGGGAAACCAGGTGTTAGCTGAGGGTGATTCTCTTTTCCTCTGACTAGAGTGAGGGTCCTTGCTTGGACAGGTGGTAACCTGATTGCCAACCAAAGACCCCATTTCTAACAGGCAAAAAACAGCTCTGTTTTCTTTGGGAAAATGTGATGTGTCCACGTTGTGTTTTGCAGGCACTAGGTCTACCCATACAAGTGAGGTACCATTTTTATCAGGAGACTTGGGGGAATGCTGGGTGGAAGGAAATTTGTGGCTCCTCTCAGATTCCAGAACTTTCTGTCACCAAAATTTGAGGAAAAAGTGTTTTGGGGCAAATGTTGAGGTTTGCAAGGGATTCTGGGTAACAGAACCTGGTGAGAGCCCCACAAGTCAGCACATCCTGGATTCCCCTAGGTGTCTAGTTTTGAAAAATGCACAGGTTTGGTAGGTTTCCCTAGGTGCCGGATGAGCTTAGAGGCCATAATCCATAGCTTGGCACTTTGCAAAAAACAGCTCTGTTTTCTTTGGGAAAATGTGATGTGTCCATGTAGTGAATGAATGAATAATTTATTGTACAGATAATAAAATCCAATACAAGTGGAAAAATAAAATTGTCAAAAAGTACAAATACAATCGAAGGCTAAAATTATGCTAAGACACATCATGATTTAAACACACATGACATATCAAAAAAAAGATAGACGTTACTGCCTTATAGTATAAAACCACAATGAAGTATAAAAATAAAACAAAACAAAACAAGCCACCAAATAAAACTGAATACGTAAGACACTGGCCCTAAAGTGCAGAGTACATTAAATGGTAAAAATAAATACCAACATGAACCATTAAAACTCCACAACCTCACCAATTACGGGCAGTATGGCAAGAGTGGGAAAAGATTCCAAATATTATTTTCCATTGCTCACAGTGCCACTGAATTTAGATTGGGCAATTTTAATAAATGTGGTCAGTAACACATTCAATATTGCATTGGCTGGGTCCAGGGACTGGATGATAGCCTGTCGACAGGAGCGGATTCCCAGTTCATTCCATTTACTCCGAAGCAGAAATCTACGCTCCTTTAGTAAAGCTGGGCACAGACAGACCACGTGATCAATAGTTTCATCTGCGTTTTTGCAGCCTCTGCATGACACACCTTCCCGAGGGATAACTGCCATGGGGTTTGGTTTTCAGAAAATTCCAGTCGCCCATCCTTAAAGCCATAAAGGCCCTTTTTCAACCGAAACCCATAAGAACAGGAGAGATAGCTAGAAGGCATACCTGGTTTAAAGGATTTAGGCCCCCATTACAACCCTGGCGGTAAATCCCACTTACCGCTGTGCTGACGGCCGCCAATATACCGTGGCAGAAATCCGCTACAGGTATTACGACCCACATCTCGTAATCCCCCACAATACAGACACCCACAGAAGACCGCCACACCAAAGGTCAGTGATAAACTGGTGATAGCAAAACCTACACCATTACGCCAACAGGAATATGCCCACACTATCACGACCCATGAATCAACGCGGCAGTCATTCAACCGCGGTAAACCATTGGCGGTACACACTGCCGTGCTCAAAATACACACACACTAACACAACCATATTGGACAATTAAAAAAACACACACCTGGTGCACACACCACACCCACACACCGACACCACTATAAAACACACACCCACATTACCCACAACCCCTTACAATGACTTTTTTTGGAAGAAGCAGGGATAGAGAAAATAGCAAACACAACACCAGCATCCACAGGCACACAAGTCACACAACACCATCACTCATACAACATCCACGCACCTCAAAGAACACACCCCAACACAACACATCACACAGCACAACAAACATCACCTCACACATCACCCACACCACATGATGGCACCTCAAAGACACCCCAGGTTTTCTGAGGAGGAGCTCAGGGTCATGGTGGAGGAAATCATCCGGGTAGAGCCACAGCTATTCGGATCACAGGTGCAGCAGACATCCATTGCAAGGAAGATGGAGCTATGGCGGAGGATCGTGGGCACAGTCAACGCAGTGGGACAGCACCCCAGAACACGGGATGACGTTAGGAAGAGGTGGAACAACCTACGGGGGAAGGTGCATTCCGTGGTATCCACACACCAGGTAGCCGTACAGAGGGCTGGCGGTGGATCCCCACCTCCTCCCCTACAACTAACAACATGGGAGGAGCAAGTCTTGGCAATCATGCATCCTGAGGGCCTCGCAGGAGTAGCAGGAGGACTGGACTCTGGTAAGTCAAATCTTTACTACTACCCCCCCACCCTACCTGCATGCCATCACAAACTCCTACCCCTACCCTCACACCCATCACCCCAACACCTCACAGATATCCTACTATCACAACCCACACATCCCTATACCAAGCCCTGCATGTAACACCAATGCATGTACACCCCATTAAAGACCTGCATGGACACCCATCACCAAAGCATGTCCAGTAGAGAGACTCACCCAGGCCATCAAATCACCCCTCACACAAGGGCCCAGGCAAACATGCAAGCACAGGAGTAGAGGGAAACTCCCACATTGCACAAGATGGCACACACAGATACAATAACTATGCATTTACACCCCAACAGGACTCCTACCCACATCACCAGACAGGAGGTGCCAGCCATATCCAGTCCCCCCACAGAAGAGGCCCACAGTGACAAAAGCAGCTCTGCATCCCTGGATCAAGATGACTAGCCCGGCCCATCAGGGACCTCTGGACAGTCGGTTCCCCTGCCACAGTCCCAAACCACCACAGAACCTTCTCTTCAGGAAACACCACCACAGCACCCACCCAGCGGGCCCATGCCACTGTCCCCAGGACACATCAATCAGCAGTGTGTCCCCCACTACAGGGACCCCAGGCCAACCCATTAACCCAAGACAATCAGGGACCTGGGGTCAGTTGAAGTGGGCACACAGTTCAGGAGACAGAGGCACAGGACAACAGGGAAACTGGGAGGACTGCTGTGCGACAGGGGGAGGACAGGCCCAGGGAACCCACTCTCCATGAGGCACTCTCCAACATCATGGGAGCATACCACCATTCCCAGGAGACCATGGGCATGGTACTGGCCAAGTTTCAGGAGACCCAGAGGCTGCAGGAGGAACAGTACCTGGGGATCAGGGAGGACTTGAAGTCCATTAACACCACCCTGGTCACCATTGCAGGGGTGTTGGCAGACATGGCCAACACCATGAGGGAGACAGTGGCACACCACTGGGCCCCTGACACTAGCCCGAACGATGAACAGCCCTCCACGTCACCGGCACTAGTGGACAGGAGGTCCCGCCACAGGACCAACAGGCTACCAGCACCCTACCTATCAAAAAAAGAGAGGGACTGGGAGAATTTAGGGTCCACTGTACGGTCTCCCAAAACCTGAACCTAAAGAAAAAAGAGTACACTGTTCCACGAAAAAAGGTATGTGAGGTAAAGGCGTACCAATGCTTTCAGGAGAGCCCTCAAGCATCTAATAGGTAGGTGGGTATCATAATTGGGCAATCTCCTAGTCAGAACGGCACTGCAATGTCTGGCAGACCACCCCAATCAAGGTGGTGGTACTCAACCGAAGATCCTCCAGCAGATGTAATTGAGTCTGCGGAAAATACTGGCAGAAAAGACAGAGATATAGGCGAGACGAGTGACTTAAAATTGGCTCTGAACCTTAGACATCATATTTTAATAATTCAGAAAAGAAAGAACAGGCCAAGATTAAAAAAGAAAACTAGAGGAGTAAACACAGGGAACAATGTCCCATTATACTCCATGAAAGGAGAAAAGGTAGAGTACCCTATCCTAACACAAAATGGTCAACATGTTTCGCGCCTCTATGGTCAACATGTTGATCTCTTGGCGCTTCGTCAGGACCTAGGCTGACGCAGCTTATGACAGAGCTTCAGAAAAGAGCCAGCACCAACTGCCACCTGATCTGGAAGTCCAAATTCCAACCATACCTGCTCAGGTGAAGTAAGGCGCGGGATATGGAAGACTCTCTAGTAGATCTTATTTACCCAGCAAAATTTCCTGACCGTATGCCAGTGAGGGGATAATCTTTGCTCTCAAGGCTTCCATCAGGGGAAGAAGAGTCGGCCCCTTTAAAACTTTGGATATTTTACAAAAGGCCACCTGCAATGCCACGGCTTTGAATTTGATCTCCTGCTTATGATTAACAAAGCTGCCCCTAGAATCGAAATGCACCCCTAAATATTTATAGGACTGGTCGGACACAAGTTTACTGCTTTTATAATACCAGCTGGATCCCGAATGTTTTTTCCTTCCAAAGGAGACCACTTTGGTTTTAAGCAGGTTAACTTCCAATTGATTCGCGGAAGTATAAGATGCAAGTTGGTTGAGCAGCCGTTGCAGGCCAATCTTAGTGTAACTAAACAATGCAAGATCATCGGCGTAGAGCAGATGGCTGAGCCTAAGGCCACCACGCTTAGGGGGGAGAGAATTAACAGCATCAAGAGACGTTGACATATCTGCAATAAACAGATTAAAAAGAAGAGGTGCAAGCACACAACCCAGTTTCACACCACGAGTGGTGAGAACTTTTCTAGAAAGGGAGTGCCCATCACCAAGCTTAATGCGGACCCATGTGTCTGTATGGAGTTCTATAATGGCACTCAGGAGAACTGGAGGAATGCCCCAGTTTTGTAATTTAGCCCACAGAGCACTCCAGGGGATCCGGTTGAATGCTGCCCTGAAGTCAACAAAACAGCAATTCAATGTCAAACCAGACAGAATCGCCCTGTTGATCAGAATAGAAATTGCTAATAAATTTGTTGACGTGCCTGAACCAGCAGAAAACCCTGTTTAAACAATAGGAATTAATGCCTTTGATTCTGCCCAGGCACGAAGGTCTTGCAACAAAAGTCTAGCATAAAACTTGGCCTCAAATTTAGCGGGGTCTGACCTTGAACCACTTTTATAAAGCAGATGCAGGATGGCATCACGCCAGGACTCGGGAATTGTTGAAGTAAGGAGACAATGCTCAAACAAATAGGCTAGATGATTGGTCCAGAAAAGGGGATCCTGTTTGAACAGTGACTGTGGAAGACCATTAGGTCCGGGAGCTCCAAACTGCTTGGTTTTTGAGATGATACAAGGGAGGCGTAGTTGGAAGAACTTCTTCACTCCCTGAGGGGGAACTGAGAACCCAATAGACAAGGGACACGACTTAGACAAGGCAAGTGTAAGGCAGTAAGCGCCTTTGTCCAACAGTTTTTCATCCTGTCCACCTGCAGAAAAGTGGGTAGTCAAGTAAGACATCCAAACTCCTTCTGAGATATTGACAGTGCTGATGCCCCTTTGATTGCTGTTTAAATTGTTGATAAGGGCCCAAAATTTCATAGAATTAGGATCTTTACTTGCACTTAAAAGTTTAGCCCAAAACTGATTAAGGTAAATCTGATGGTCATCGTAGACAGCCTTCCTATAATCTTTCCTCGATTGCTTGTATCTAATAAGTAGACACTCAGAGTCAGGACTCTTCCTAATTGCCCTTGCTAGTCTGTTGCACATTCTCTTTAAACTCCTGGTTTCCCTAGAGATGACAAAAGACCGGGATGGGGCGCAATTACGCACAGGTTGATGAAACCTTGACCATAGAAGTAAAGAAAGTTTGACCCATAGCTTACTTGGGGACACAGAACCCGATCCCTCTGAGTCAAAAAAGTTAATACATTGAGCCAACACTATGCCGCCAATAGAAGAATTCCATTTTATGCACTTTAGTGACTCAAAGCAGACACCACCTCCCACCTCCCGCATAACATCATGCAAAGGGAATCTAGATTTTATAGAAATAATTTGTGGACAATGACTGCTCTCATTTCAGGAGGAAATCAAAAACTTTTCAATGCAAGGAAACAGTTCAATGTTGCAGATAGTGTAGTCTAGATAGGAGTGAGATTGGCAGTCTGATCTTGTCCACCGGGTGGGGGGGGAATCATCGCGTAAACGGCCGCTCAGAACTTTAAAACCCATGCTATTTAGGTGCATTACTGTGTACTCTCCCAGCAGGCAAGGAGAGCAACACTGAGGCCTCAGTTGTTCGGGAATTAACAGGCGATTACAGAGATCTGGTCCGTCAAGAGCCTCCATTGTATCCTGAAACAAGCTTGTATTAAAGTCGCCAGTTATAAGATAATCGGCACATGGATATTCCCTTACCAAATCGCCCACAATCTGCATCAATCGCGACAGCCTGCCCCTTTTAGCCTTCGTTCTGGGAGCAATATAAACGTTGATTACTATAAGACTTTGTTGTGAAGTCCCGTTCCTGACCACAATCCCCTGGACCCAATTCTCATCCCAAACCAAAGGCAGAGTGCACCCATTTAATTTAACAGTTACATAGGTGGCCAACCCTCCCTTGGCTTGGCCATTCTTACTTGTTCTAGGGGCAGGATTCCATATTTTTAAATACCCTGGCGGTGGACAGCTGTTCTCTTCCCAGGTTTCCTGAAGGGTGATTACATAATAACTGTTCAAAAAAGATATAAGATCAGCTGAATAGAACTTGTGCACCACCACGTTAATGTTCCATGAACATAGGGACAGACATCCAAGTGTTAACACAGGACCTCCCACCCGCAGAGGTCATTGAGGACGCCCCTGCAGGAGGGTGGAGGGCAACCAGTCCCAATTGGATGCTCCCTGAGAACCAGGACCGGTGCAGGGGGAGCCATTAAAAGTAGAAGTGCTACCTAAAGCACTTTTCAAAATTGAGAAGGGCTTCAATACTGTGGGAGCCATTGAGCATTGGGATTCAGATAGTAGCGCGGGATAGCCAGACTCCTTATAAGGAATAATTATAATACCCCATGAGTGGAATAGGTCTCTCTTGGCAAGAACAGACTGAGCTATTGAAGCAGAAAATAACAAAACCAGAATAGATTGCCTTGAATAGGCCCCCCTAGAATCCAGGAATTCAATAAACGCAATGTCCTTATAACCCATGTTGTTCAAATTCGAAATAGTGTTAAAAAGTTGTAAAATGTTCCCCCTATTCGGTATATCGGGAGGGCCCCTGGAGCGATATTCTGACGTGAACACAAGTTTGAAAGTTATGCGCTCCGATGGGGCTGTTAAGGGACACAGGGGGGCTGTAACTGATCCACTACGTTGAGTGTGCCCAGGAGCCCAGAACCCCCCAGGGCCGAAAAGTCGGCAGGAGGAAACCGGTGGCTAGAGGGCTGATTACAGGGAGGCTGCAGTTCTTATCAGAAGGCAGCTTAAAGGAATTAAAAGAACCATGACCCGGAACATCTCCATCGATGTCTCCATGAGCAGCTTTGAAATTGAACGATATGGCAGTGGTGCAGGCGGGCACTCCACCACCCCAATGTGTCCATGTTGTGTTTTGGGGCATTTCCTGTCGCGAGCACTAGACCTACCCACACAAATGAGGTACCATTTCTATTGGTAGACTCAGAGGAACGCTGGGTAGAAGGAAATTTGTGGCTCCTCTCAGATTACAGAACTTTCTGTCACCGAAATGTGAGGAAAAGATGTTTTTTGGACAAATTTTGAGGTTTGCAAAGCATTCTGGGTAACCGAACCTGGTGAGAGCCCCACAAGTCATCCCCATCCTGGATTCCCCTAGGTGTCTAGTTTTAAAAAATGCACAGGTTTGGTAGGTTTCCCTAGGTGCCGGTTGAGCTAGGGGCCATAATCCACAGCTTGGTACTTTGCAAAAAACAGCTCTGTTTTCTTTGGGAAAATGTGATGTGTCCATGTTGTGTTCTGGGGCATTTCCTGTTGCGAACACTAGTCCTACCCACACAAGTGAGGTACCATTTTTATCGGGAGACTTGGGGGAAAGCTGGGTGGAAGGACATTTGTGGCTCCTCCCAGATTCCAGAACTTTCTGTCACCGAAATGTGAGGAAAAGGTCTTTTTTTGGCCAAATTCTGAGGTTTGCAAACGATTCTGGGTGACAGAAACTTGTGAGAGCCCCACAAGTCACCCCATCGTGGATTCCCCTAGGTTTCTAGTTTTCAAAAATGCACATGTTTGGTAGATTTCCTTAGATGCCGGCTGAGCTAGAGGCCAAAATCCACAGCTAGGCACTTTGCAATAAAACAGCTCGGTTTTCTTTGGGAAAATGTGATGTGTCCACATAGTGTTTTGGGGCATTTCCTGTCGCAGGCGCTAGACCTACCCACACAAGTGAGGTACCATTTTTATTGGGAGACTTGGGGGAACACTGGGTGGAAGGAAATGTGTGGCTCCTCTCAGATTCCAGAACTTTCTGTCACCGAAATGTGAGGAAAAAGCGTATTTTGGCCAAATGTTGAGGTTTGCAAAGGATTCTGGGTAACAGAGTGAGAGTCCCACAAGTCACCCCATCTTCGATTTCCCTAGGTGTCTAGTTTTAAATAATGCACAGGTTTGGTAGGTTTACCTAGGTGCCTGCTGCGCCAGAGATCAAAATCCACAGCTAGGCACGTTCCAAAAAACACGTCAGTTTTCAATGTACAAATGTGATGTGTCCATGTTGCATTTCCTCTCGCTGGCGTTAAGCCTACCCACGCAAGTGAGGTACCATTTTTATCAAGAGACTTGGGGGAACACAGAACAGCAGGAAAAGTGTTCTTGCCGCTTGTCTTTCTATACATTTTTTCCTTCCAAATGTAAGACAGTGTGTAAAAAAGATGTCTATTTGAGAAATACCCTGTAATTCACATGCTAGTATGGGGACCCCAGAATCCAGAGATGTGCAAATAACCACTGCTTCTCAACACCTTATCTTGTGCCCATTTCGGAAACACAAATGTTTTCTTGATACCTATTTTTCACTCTTTATATTTCACCAAATGAATTGCTGTATACCCGGTAGAGAATGAAAACCCATTGCAAGGTGCAGCTCATTTATTGGCTCTGGTTACCTAGGGTTCTTGATAAACCTACAAGCCCTGTATATCCCCGTAACCAGTCCAGCAGATGTAACGGTATATTGCTTTCACAAATCTGACATCGCAGGAAAAAGTTACAGAGTAAAACGTGGAGAAAAATGTCTGCTTTTTTCAGCTCAATTTCAATATTTTTTTATTTCAGCTGTTATTTTCTGTAGGAAAACCTTCTAGAATCTACACAAATGGCCCTTTGCTGAATTCAGAATTTTGTCTACTTTTCAGAAATGTTTAGCTCTCCAGGATAAAGCATTGGTTTCATATCCATTTCTTTCACTAACTGGAAGGAGACTAAAAGCACAAAAAATAGTAAAAATGGGGGATGTCCGAGTAAAATGCCAAAATTGTGTTGAAAAATGTGGTTTTCTGATTCAAGTCTGCCTGTTCCTGAAAGCTAGGAAGATGTTGATTTTAGCACTACAAACCCTTTGTTGATGCCATTTTCAGGGAAAAAACACAAGCCTTCTTCTGCAGCCCTTTTTCCCATTTTTTTAAAAAAGAACAACATTTTCCCTGTATTTTGGCTAATTTCTTGGTCTCTTTCAGGGGAAGCCACAAACTCTGGGTACCTCTAGAATCCCTAGGATGTTGGAAAAATTTTGACAGCCCAACTGTCAAAATGACCCAGACGGGGAATCCACAAACAGGCAGAGTCAGAGAATGGATTAAGCAAGAAAATGCCTACTTTCAAAAAGTGCCATTTTCAAACTAAAAATCTAAAAACCAACTTCACTAAAAGATGCATTTTTAAATTGTGACCTCAGAGACCCTAAACTCCACATTTTTATCTGCTCTCAAAGAGAATCTGAGCTTTAAGGATATTTAAAGGCAGCCCCCATGTTAACCTATGAGAGAGATAGGCCTTGCACAGTGAAAACCAAACTTGGCAGTATTTCACTGTTAGGACATATAAAACACACTAGTATATGTCCTACCTTAAACATACACTGCACCCTGCCGTTGGGGCTACCTAGTGTCTACCTTAGGGGTACCTCCTGTTGTTTAGAGTCTCAGGGACAGCAAAGACTTCTCTCTGCCAGCACTTGGAGTCTTTGGAGAGACTCCTACTCTGCCCTGTGGTGCCCATCCAGCTCCTGGAACCCTGAAAGGAGAAGCTGGCAACCTAAGAGAAAGAAATCCACGCACAGAACGCCGTGAGGGGAAAAGATTGACGCAACTCCGATCTGCGGCTGGGAAATCGACGTGCCACCGGCTTTGCTGCTGAAAATCGATGCTCGCCTGTAACGCAACCGAAGAATCGACGCACTGAGCTGGGGAAATGATGTGCTGCATCGCTGACAGAGGCTGGGATATCGCAACCCGCGCTGCGTGGTTTTCGGATCATCGTGCGGCTGGATTTCCGATGCAAACACCACTGGGCATGTAAAAACTACACATGGCCTGCCCGGACCCAAGAGTGCTGACCGGATCAATGCATTGCTCTCCTGCAGAGAAAAGAAACGACGTACCCCGACCCGGCGAAAGGAGAAATGACGCATGGTCTTGCTCGTGAACAAAATCGACGCATTGCAAGCCCTTTTAGACGCACACTCGCCCGTGCAGGGTTATTTTTTACGCACCCAAGGTACATTTTCACGCTAACAGTGTTAGTGTGTGTTTAAAACTACATGAAGACTCTTATTGCTTTTTAATTGATAACTTGACTTGTGTATTGTGGATTTTTTTCATTTTGGTCTTGTTTTGTTTAGATACATATTTTCTATTTTTTTTAAACCGGTGTTGTGTCATTTTGTAGTGTTTTCATTAAGTTACTGGGTGTGTTGGTACAAATACTTTACACCTAGCGCTCTGAAGTTAAGCCTACTGCTCGTGCCAAGCTATCAAGGGGGAAACCAGGTGTTAGCTGAGGGTGATTCTCTTTTCCTCTGACTAGAGTGAGGGTCCTTGCTTGGACAGGGGGTAACCTGATTGCCAACCAAAGACCCCATTTCTAACAGGCAAAAAACAGCTCTGTTTTCTTTGGGAAAATGTGATGTGTCCACGTTGTGTTTTGCAGGCACTAGGTCTACCCATACAAGTGAGGTACCATTTTTATCAGGAGACTTGGGGGAATGCTGGGTGGAAGGAAATTTGTGGCTCCTCTTAGATTCCAGAACTTTCTGTCACCAAAATTTGAGGAAAAAGTGTTTTTGGGGCAAATGTTGAGGTTTGCAAGGGATTCTGGGTAACAGAACCTGGTGAGAGCCCCACAAGTCAGCACATCCTGGATTCCCCTAGGTGTCTAGTTTTGAAAAATGCACAGGTTTGGTAGGTTTCCCTAGGTGCCGGATGAGCTTAGAGGCCATAATCCATAGCTTGGCACTTTGCAAAAAACAGCTCTGTTTTCTTTGGGAAAATGTGATGTGTCCATGTAGTGAATGAATGAATAATTTATTGTACAGATAATAAAATCCAATACAAGTGGAAAAATAAAATTGTCAAAAAGTACAAATACAATCGAAGGCTAAAATTATGCTACGACACATCATGATTTAAACACACATGACATATCAAAAAAAAGATAGACGTTACTGCCTTATAGTATAAAACCACAATGAAGTATAAAAATAAAACAAAACAAAACAAGCCACCAAATAAAACTGAATACGTAAGACACTGGCCCTAAAGTGCAGAGTACATTAAATGGTAAAAATAAATACCAACATGAACCATTAAAACTCCACAACCTCACCAATTACGGGCAGTATGGCAAGAGTGGGAAAAGATTCCAAATATTATTTTCCATTGCTCACAGTGCCACTGAATTTAGATTGGGCAATTTTAATAAATGTGGTCAGTAACACATTCAATATTGCATTGGCTGGGTCCAGGGACTGGATGATAGCCTGTCGACAGGAGCGGATTCCCAGTTCATTCCATTTGCTCCGAAGCAGAAATCTACGCTCCTTTAGTAAAGCTGGGCACAGACAGACCACGTGATCAATAGTTTCATCTGCGTTTTTGCAGCCTCTGCATGACACACCTTCCCGAGGGATAACTGCCATGGGGTTTGGTTTTCAGAAAATTCCAGTCGCCCATCCTTAAAGCCATAAAGGCCCTTTTTCAACCGAAACCCATAAGAACAGGAGAGATAGCTAGAAGGCATACCTGGTTTAAAGGATTTAGGCCCCCATTACAACCCTGGCAGTAAATCCCACTTACCGCTGTGCTGACGGCCACCAATATACCGTGGCAGAAATCCGCTACAGGTATTACGACCCACATCTCGTAATCCCCCACAATACAGACACCCACAGAAGACCGCCACACCAAAGGTCAGTGATAAACTGGTGATAGCAAAACCTACACCATTACGCCAACAGGAATATGCCCACACTATCACGACCCATGAATCAACGCGGCAGTCATTCAACCGCGGTAAACCATTGGCGGTACACACTGCCGTGCTCAAAATACACACACACTAACACAACCATATTGGACAATTAAAAAAACACACACCTGGTGCACACACCACACCCACACACCCACACCACTATAAAACACACACCCACATTACCCACAACCCCTTACAATGACTTTTTTTGGAAGAAGCAGGGATAGAGAAAATAGCAAACACAACACCAGCATCCACAGGCACACAACTCACACAACACCATCACTCATACAACATCCACGCACCTCAAAGAACACACCCCAACACAACACATCACACAGCACAACAAACATCACCTCACACATCACCCACACCACATGATGGCACCTCAAAGACACCCCAGGTTTTCTGAGGAGGAGCTCAGGGTCATGGTGGAGGAAATCATCCGAGTAGAGCCACAGCTATTCGGATCACAGGTGCAGCAGACATCCATTGCAAGGAAGATGGAGCTATGGCGGAGGATCGTGGGCACAGTCAACGCAGTGGGACAGCACCCCAGAACACAGGATGACGTTAGGAAGAGGTGGAACAACCTACGGGGGAAGGTGCATTCCGTGGTATCCACACACCAGGTAGCCGTACAGAGGGCTGGCGGTGGATCCCCACCTCCTCCCCTACAACTAACAACATGGGAGGAGCAAGTCTTGGCAATCATGCATCCTGAGGGCTTCGCAGGAGTAGCAGGAGGACTGGACTCTGGTAAGTCAAATCTTTACTACTACCCCCCCACCCTACCTGCATGCCATCACAAACTCCTACCCCTACCCTCACACCCATCACCCCAACACCTCACAGATACCCTACTATCACAACCCACACATCCCTATACCAAGCCCTGCATGTAACACCAATGCATGTACACCCCATTAAAGACCTGCATGGACACCCATCACCAAAGCATGTCCAGTAGAGAGACTCACCCAGGCCACAAAATCACCCCTCACACAAGGGCCCGGGCAAACATGCAAGCACAGGAGTAGAGGGAAACTCCCACATTGCACAAGATGGCACACACAGATACAATAACTATGCATTTACACCCCAACAGGACTCCTACCCACATCACCAGACAGGAGGTGCCAGCCATATCCAGTCCCCCCACAGAAGAGGCCCACAGTGACAAAAGCAGCTCTGCATCCCTGGATCAAGATGACTAGCCTGGCCCATCAGGGACCTCTGGACAGTCGGTTCCCCTGCCACAGTCCCAAACCACCACAGAACCTTCTCTTCAGGAAACACCACCACAGCACCCACCCAGCGGGCCCATGCCACTGTCCCCAGGACACATCAATCAGCAGTGTGTCCCCCACTACAGGGACCCCAGGCCAACCCATTAACCCAAGACAATCAGGGACCTGGGGTCAGTTGAAGTGGGCACACAGTTCAGGAGACAGAGGCACAGGACAACAGGGAAACTGGGAGGACTGCTGTGCGACAGGGGGAGGACAGGCCCAGGGAACCCACTCTCCATGAGGCACTCTCCAACATCATGGGAGCATACCACCATTCCCAGGAGACCATGGGCATGGTACTGGCCAAGTTTCAGGAGACCCAGAGGCTGCAGGAGGAACAGTACCTGGGGATCAGGGAGGACTTGAAGTCCATTAACACCACCCTGGTCACCATTGCAGGGGTGTTGGCAGACATGGCCAACACCATGAGGGAGACAGTGGCACACCACTGGGCCCCTGACACTAGCCCGAACGATGAACAGCCCTCCACGTCACCGGCACTAGTGGACAGGAGGTCCCGCCACAGGACCAACAGGCTACCAGCACCCTACCTATCAAAAAAAGAGAGGGACTGGGAGAATTTAGGGTCCACTGTACGGTCTCCCAAAACCTGAACCTAAAGAAAAAAAGAGTACACTGTTCTACGAAAAAAGGTATGTGAGGTAAAGGCGTACCAATGCTTTCAGGAGAGCCCTCAAGCATCTAATAGGTAGGTGGGTATCATAATTGGGCAATCTCCTAGTCAGAACGGCACTGCAATGTCTGGCAGACCACCCCAATCAAGGTGGTGGTACTCAACCGAAGATCCTCCAGCAGATGTAATTGAGTCTGCGGAAAATACTGGCAGAAAAGACAGAGATATAGGCGAGACGAGTGACTTAAAATTGGCTCTGAACCTTAGACATCATATTTTAATAATTCAGAAAAGAAAGAACAGGCCAAGATTAAAAAAGAAAACTAGAGGAGTAAACACAGGGAACAATGTCCCATTATACTCCATGAAAGGAGAAAAGGTAGAGTACCCTATCCTAACACAAAATGGTCAACATGTTTCGCGCCTCTATGGTCAACATGTTGATCTCTTGGCGCTTCGTCAGGACCTAGGCTGACGCAGCTTATGACAGAGCTTCAGAAAAGAGCCAGCACCAACTGCCACCTGATCTGGAAGTCCAAATTCCAACCATACCTGCTCAGGTGAAGTAAGGCGCGGGATATGGAAGACTCTCTAGTAGATCTTATTTACCCAGCAAAATTTCCTGACCGTATGCCAGTGAGGGGATAATCTTTGCTCTCAAGGCTTCCATCAGGGGAAGAAGAGTCGGCCCCTTTAAAACTTTGGATAGTTTACAAAAGGCCACCTGCAATGCCACTGCTTTGAATTTGATCTCCTGCTTATGATTAACAAAGCTGCCCCTAGAATCGAAATGCACCCCTAAATATTTATAGGACTGGTCGGACACAAGTTTACTGCTTTTATAATACCAGCTGGATCCCGAATGTTTTTTCCTTCCAAAGGAGACCACTTTGGTTTTAAGCAGGTTAACTTCCAATTGATTCGCGGAAGTATAAGATGCAAGTTGGTTGAGCAGCCGTTGGAGGCCAATCTTAGTGTAACTAAACAATGCAAGATCATCGGCGTAGAGCAGATGGCTGAGCCTAAGGCCACCACGCTTAGGGGGGAGAGAATTAACAGCATCAAGAGACGTTGACATATCTGCAATAAACAGATTAAAAAGAAGAGGTGCAAGCACACATCCCAGTTTCACACCACGAGTGGTGAGAACTTTTCTAGAAAGGGAGTGCCCATCACCAAGCTTAATGCGGACCCATGTGTCTGTATGGAGTTCTATAATGGCACTCAGGAGAACTGGAGGAATGCCCCAGTTTTGTAATTTAGCCCACAGAGCACTCCAGGGGATCCGGTTGAATGCTGCCCTGAAGTCAACAAAACAGCAATTCAATGTCAAACCAGACAGAATCGCCCTGTTGATCAGAATAGAAATTGCTAATAAATTTGTTGACGTGCCTGAACCAGCAGAAAACCCTGTTTAAACAATAGGAATTAATGCCTTTGATTCTGCCCAGGCACGAAGGTCTTGCAACAAAAGTCTAGCATAAAACTTGGCCTCAAATTTAGCGGGGTCTGACCTTGAACCACTTTTATAAAGCAGATGCAGGATGGCATCACGCCAGGACTCGGGAATTGTTGAAGTAAGGAGGCAATGCTCAAACAAATAGGCTAGATGATTGGTCCAGAAAAGGGGATCCTGTTTGAACAGTGACTGTGGAAGACCATTAGGTCCGGGAGCTCCAAACTGCTTGGTTTTTGAGATGATACAAGGGAGGCGTAGTTGGAAGAACTTCTTCACTCCCTGAGGGGGAACTGAGAACCCAATAGACAAGGGACACGACTTAGACAAGGCAAGTGTAAGGCAGTAAGCGCCTTTGTCCAACAGTTTTTCATCCTGTCCACCTGCAGAAAAGTGGGTAGTCAAGTAAGACATCCAAACTCCTTCTGAGATATTGACAGTGCTGATGCCCCTTTGATTGCTGTTTAAATTGTTGATAAGGGCCCAAAATTTCATAGAATTAGGATCTTTACTTGCACTTAAAAGTTTAGCCCAAAACTGATTAAGGTAAATCTGATGGTCATCGTAGACAGCCTTCCTATAATCTTTCCTCGATTGCTTGTATCTAATAAGTAGACATTCAGAGTCAGGACTCTTCCTAATTGCCCTTGCTAGTCTGTTGCACATTCTCTTTAAACTCCTGGTTTCCCTAGAGATGACAAAAGACCGGGATGGGGCGCAATTACGCACAGGTTGATGAAACCTTGACCATAGAAGTAAAGAAAGTTTGACCCATAGCTTACTTGGGGACACAGAACCCGATCCCTCTGAGTCAAAAAAGTTAATACATTGAGCCAACACTATGCCGCCAATAGAAGAATTCCATTTTATGCACTTTAGTGACTCAAAGCAGACACCACCTCCCACCTCCCGCATAACATCATGCAAAGGGAATCTAGATTTTATAGAAATAATTTGTGGACAATGACTGCTCTCATTTCAGGAGGAAATCAAAAACTTTTCAATGCAAGGAAACAGTTCAATGTTGCAGATAGTGTAGTCTAGATAGGAGTGAGATTGGCAGTCTGATCTTGTCCACCGGGTGGGGGGGGAATCATCGCGTAAACGGCCGCTCAGAACTTTAAAACCCATGCTATTTAGGTGCATTACTGTGTACTCTCCCAGCAGGCAAGGAGAGCAACACTGAGGCCTCAGTTGTTCGGGAATTAACAGGCGATTACAGAGATCTGGTCCGTCAAGAGCCTCCATTGTATCCTGAAACAAGCTTGTATTAAAGTCGCCAGTTATAAGATAATCGGCACATGGATATTCCCTTACCAAATCGCCCACAATCTGCATCAATCGCGACAGCCTGCCCCTTTTAGCCTTCGTTCTGGGAGCAATATAAACGTTGATTACTATAAGACTTTGTTGTGAAGTCCCGTTCCTGACCACAATCCCCTGGACCCAATTCTCATCCCAAACCAAAGGCAGAGTGCACCCATTTAATTTAACAGTTACATAGGTGGCCAACCCTCCCTTGGCTTGGCCATTCTTACTTGTTCTAGGGGCAGGATTCCATATTTTTAAATACCCTGGCGGTGGACAGCTGTTCTCTTCCCAGGTTTCCTGAAGGGTGATTACATAATAACTGTTCAAAAAAGATATAAGATCAGCTGAATAGAACTTGTGCACCACCACGTTAATGTTCCATGAACATAGGGACAGACATCCAAGTGTTAACACAGGACCTCCCACCCGCAGAGGTCATTGAGGACGCCCCTGCAGGAGGGTGGAGGGCAACCAGTCCCAATTGGATGCTCCCTGAGAACCAGGACCGGTGCAGGGGGAGCCATTAAAAGTAGAAGTGCTACCTAAAGCACTTTTCAAAATTGAGAAGGGCTTCAATACTGTGGGAGCCATTGAGCATTGGGATTCAGATAGTAGCGCGGGATAGCCAGACTCCTTATAAGGAATAATTATAATACCCCATGAGTGGAATAGGTCTCTCTTGGCAAGAACAGACTGAGCTATTGAAGCAGAAAATAACAAAACCAGAATAGATTGCCTTGAATAGGCCCCCCTAGAATCCAGGAATTCAATAAACGCAATGTCCTTATAACCCATGTTGTTCAAATCCGAAATAGTGTTAAAAAGTTGTAAAATGTTCCCCCTATTCGGTATATCGGGAGGGCCCCTGGAGCGATATTCTGCCGTGAACACAAGTTTGAAAGTTATGCGCTCCGATGGGGCTGTTAAGGGACACAGGGGGGCTGTAACTGATCCACTACGTTGAGTGTGCCCAGGAGCCCAGAACCCCCCAGGGCCGAAAAGTCGGCAGGAGGAAACCGGTGGCTAGAGGGCAGGATTACAGGGAGGCTGCAGTTCTTATCAGAAGGCAGCTTAAAGGAATTAAAAGAACCATGACCCGGAACATCTCCATCGATGTCTCCATGAGCAGCTTTGAAATTGAACGATATGGCAGTGGTGCAGGCGGGCACTCCACCACCCCAATGTGTCCATGTTGTGTTTTGGGGCATTTCCTGTCGCGAGCACTAGACCTACCCACACAAATGAGGTACCATTTCTATTGGTAGACTCAGAGGAACGCTGGGTAGAAGGAAATTTGTGGCTCCTCTCAGATTACAGAACTTTCTGTCACCGAAATGTGAGGAAAAGATGTTTTTTGGACAAATTTTGAGGTTTGCAAAGCATTCTGGGTAACCGAACCTGGTGAGAGCCCCACAAGTCATCCCCATCCTGGATTCCCCTAGGTGTCTAGTTTTAAAAAATGCACAGGTTTGGTAGGTTTCCCTAGGTGCCGGCTGAGCTAGGGGCCATAATCCACAGCTTGGTACTTTGCAAAAAACAGCTCTGTTTTCTTTGGGAAAATGTGATGTGTCCATGTTGTGTTCTGGGGCATTTCCTGTTGCGAACACTAGTCCTACCCACACAAGTGAGGTACCATTTTTATCGGGAGACTTGGGGGAAAGGTGGGTGGAAGGACATTTGTGGCTCCTCCCAGATTCCAGAACTTTCTGTCACCGAAATGTGAGGAAAAGGTCTTTTTTTGGCCAAATTCTGAGGTTTGCAAAGGATTCTGGGTGACAGAAACTTGTGAGAGCCCCACAAGTCACCCCATCGTGGATTCCCCTAGGTTTCTAGTTTTCAAAAATGCACATGTTTGGTAGATTTCCTTAGATGCCGGCTGAGCTAGAGGCCAAAATCCACAGCTAGGCACTTTGCAATAAAACAGCTCGGTTTTCTTTGGGAAAATGTGATGTGTCCACATAGTGTTTTGGGGCATTTCCTGTCGCAGGCGCTAGACCTACCCACACAAGTGAGGTACCATTTTTATTGGGAGACTTGGGGGAACACTGGGTGGAAGGAAATGTGTGGCTCCTCTCAGATTCCAGAACTTTCTGTCACCGAAATGTGAGGAAAAAGCGTATTTTGGCCAAATGTTGAGGTTTGCAAAGGATTCTGGGTAACAGAGTGAGAGTCCCACAAGTCACCCCATCTTCGATTTCCCTAGGTGTCTAGTTTTTAATAATGCACAGGTTTGGTAGGTTTACCTAGGTGCCTGCTGCGCCAGAGATCAAAATCCACAGCTAGGCACGTTCCAAAAAACACGTCAGTTTTCAATGTACAAATGTGATGTGTCCATGTTGCATTTCCTCTCGCTGGCGTTAAGCCTACCCACGCAAGTGAGGTACCATTTTTATCAAGAGACTTGGGGGAACACAGAACAGCAGGAAAAGTGTTCTTGCCGCTTGTCTTTCTATACATTTTTTCCTTCCAAATGTAAGACAGTGTGTAAAAAAGATGTCTATTTGAGAAATGCCCTGTAATTCACATGCTAGTATGGGGACCCCAGAATCCAGAGATGTGCAAATAACCACTGCTTCTCAACACCTTATCTTGTGCCCATTTCGGAAACACAAATGTTTTCTTGATACCTATTTTTCACTCTTTATATTTCACCAAATGAATTGCTGTATACCCGGTAGAGAATGAAAACCCATTGCAAGGTGCAGCTCATTTATTGGCTCTGGTTACCTAGGGTTCTAGATAAACCTACAAGCCCTGTATATCCCCGTAACCAGTCCAGCAGATGTAACGGTATATTGCTTTCACAAATCTGACATCGCAGGAAAAAGTTACAGAGTAAAACGTGGAGAAAAATGTCTGCTTTTTTCAGCTCAATTTCAATATTTTTTTATTTCAGCTGTTATTTTCTGTAGGAAAACCTTCTAGAATCTACACAAATGGCCCTTTGCTGAATTCAGAATTTTGTCTACTTTTCAGAAATGTTTAGCTCTCCAGGATAAAGCATTGGTTTCATATCCATTTCTTTCACTAACTGGAAGGAGACTAAAAGCACAAAAAATAGTAAAAATGGGGGATGTCCGAGTAAAATGCCAAAATTGTGTTGAAAAATGTGGTTTTCTGATTCAAGTCTGCCTGTTCCTGAAAGCTAGGAAGATGTTGATTTTAGCACTACAAACCCTTTGTTGATGCCATTTTCAGGGAAAAAACACAAGCCTTCTTCTGCAGCCCTTTTTCCCATTTTTTTAAAAAAGAACAACATTTTCCCTGTATTTTGGCTAATTTCTTGGTCTCTTTCAGGGGAAGCCACAAACTCTGGGTACCTCTAGAATCCCTAGGATGTTGGAAAAAATAGGACGCAAATTTGGCATGGGTAGCTTATGTGGACAAAAAGTTATTAGGGCCTAAGCGCAAACTGCTCCAAATAGTCAAGAAGAGGCCTGGCACCTGAGGGGGAAAAGGCCTGGCAGCGAAGGGGTTGAGAAGTGTCTCTTTCCACGATGTATATATGTAAGTTACAAAAGTCGTTATGTTTTAAGAAGATCAGAAAGTTAAGAAAAACGTGTGAATGAGGTAATTCACAAGACTGCATATCACGTCAAGTAGTTGTAGAGAGCCATCCGGGCTCTCCTATACATTGTATCCTGTTCTGCGCGTCCGGGAGGAGCGCGGAACAGAGGTTATAAAAATAAAGACGGGGCTGCGCTGACGCAGTTTCCCCAGCACCTTCAACCACGTTGTGTGTGTGTCTTATCATTGCACGAAGCAGGCCTACTACATTGGCGATGAGCGGGCCTACAAACACCTGCACCGCGCGACGTCGAGCCTCAGTGTATGGGAAGGGGCACGAAGAAGACATTTATCCGGCACGACAGTGAATGGACCTGTGTCGGCCCCACACCCTCTTTCTGCACCAGCCGAGGTGCAGGAAAGAGTGCGCCTCGCGTCTGCACCGGTGAGAGTTGCAGCGCGATTGTAGCAGCCACCTCACCTGAACCGGCAGTGCAGCACGGCGTCTCGTGGTTTACCTCAACGCAGCCTGGAAGAGCGACGAGGTCGACCTGCCTCCTACGGTGAGCCCAGCCCTGTTCTCCCATCAGAGGAGCTTAGACACCACGTGGGGGGGTGCATGTTGAGAGACATGTGCACACCCTGTTGCCGAGCAACGGCAACAAAAAGCCTAGATCGTGTTCCCTGGAGGCGAGAGGCCCAGGGAACGTGTGGAGCAGAGCCGGAGGGGCGAGTTCCCCGTGCAACTGAAGGAAATAACCTTGGGGTGCCCCAGAAAAAAAAAAAAAAAAGACAAAAGGAAATGCATATATAGTGACACTAATAAACGAAGGACTATATATGTATATATAAGAAGAACACTGAAAAAAAAAGTAATAAATGCACAGACATTAGAAAAAAAAATTGTGTTTTCTATAAAGCAAAGACAAAAAAAAAAAACAAAGAGAAGGAAAAAATAAAACTGCATCTTAGCAGCAACTAACCAAAAAGTGCACACATAAGGGGTGACAAGATGAGTACACCACCACAGGAAAATCCCCAGCTGCCCGCACAACTGAACAGCAGTGCCCACTCCTCAATCACTGCACTGCCCTTGTTCAGCCAACTGATTGACCCGGCCACAGCAGCGCCAAGATGGCGCGTATGGTTAAATCGCCTAAACAACTACTTCTGCGCCACAAGGGAAACGGATGGAGCAGTGTGCAGGTCTCTCATGTTGCTGATGGGCGGGGACGAACTGCAAGAATTATTTGATTTACTCCCAGACACAGGCGACAAATCGGACTTTGATGCAGCAGTTGTAGCCCTGAACAAACACTTTGACCCCCAACTGAATCCAGACTATGAACGCTTCAAACTTTGCCAGGCACAGCAAACGGATGTCGAGTCAGTGGACATGTTTTACGCACGACTGAGAAAACTAGCAAGCTTGTGCGTAGGCCTCAATCAACAAGAGGAGATTAGAGCCCAGATTAGCCAGGGATGCTGGTCCAATGCTCTGAGAAAACTCATCCTTTGCCAGCAAGGCATCTCCCTCGACTAAATCCTGGTCCTTGCACTCTCCCACGAACTATCAGCGGTCCGGGCGGATGCCATGGCAGTGGTGAGAGGACAAACGTTGGCAGGTGCTTCGACCACTCATCCAGTCCAGGTGAAAGAAGAGCAGATAGACGCCATTCAAACCCGGCAATTACCAGGACGCAGACCAACTCTTTTAGACCCAGTGAACGCACTTGCGGAAGCTGTGGATATGAACACAAATCAACAACCAGGTGCCCGGCGAAAGGAAAAACATGTAGCCAGTGTGGCAAAAATAACCATTTTGCAAAAATGTGTAAGTCAGGAAGAAACAGGCAAGGAGACCAAAAGGGAAAGGACGCCAAGGACAGGAGCGTAGTCAAAGAAAATGACGACTCCAGAGAAAAAACAGCTCCGGAATGCCCATCTTTGAGGAAGATGAGGAAGAAGACATCTTTGTAATCTCATTCACTGGCGGGAGACAACAGAAGAAGCGACCGCCCCCATGAGCAACGTACAGGTCAACGGCACATCAGCAACAGTACTCATAGACACTAGGGCGTCAGTCAACGTAATAGATGACACCTTGTTCCAACAGTTCACCCCTACACCATCTCTCACCCCAACCAGCACCAAAATATACAACTATGGGGGTCGAGAGCCGCTTCCTCTGAAGGGCACGGTGGAGGTATCAGTAACCGTTGGAAAATTCTCGACACAAGCAAAATTTTATGTGGTGACTGGAGACCGAGGCACTCTGTTGGGGTGTCACACCACGGAGGAGCTGGAGTTGGTATTCTTCGTGCGCCAAGTATATGACTCTCACGTTGACCATCTCATCAGTGAGTTTCCGCAGCTCTTCGAAGGGTTGGGACGGCTGGAAGGGAAACGCATCAAACTCCACATAGACCCAGGTGTCACTCTAGTCACCCTAAGACACTGCCGTGTACCGTTCCACCTATGACCATCGGTGGAAAAGGAACTGCAGTTGCTCGAAAACCAGGGAGTAATAGAAAAGGTACAAGGGCCAACACCGTGGGTTTCGCCTTTGGTGACAGTGCCGAAACCCAAGCAACCTGGAGTTATTTGCCTCTGCGTCGATATGCGCATACCCAACAAAGTCATCCGAAGAGAGAGACACATAACGCCTACGATGGGTGACATCATAGCAGACCTGAATGAGGCGCATTGGTTCTCAAAACTGGATCTTAATGCTGGTTATCATCAGCTGGAACTGGACCCCGATAGCAGAAACATCACCACTTTCTCAACACATGTGGGGCTCCGGCGGTATAGGAGACTGAGCTTCCGGGTATCTTCGGCAGCGGAAGTGTTCCAGAATGCCATCAGAGAGACTTTGTCAGGGCTGCCGGGGGTGATCAACTTAAGTGACATGCTAATAGACTCCAGGACAAGGGACGAACACCATTGCCATCTAAGGGCCACGCCACAGAGACTAGCAGATGCGGGTCTGACACTCCACAAGAAGAAATGTGCCTTTCATCAAACATCGTGGAGTTCTTTGGTTACATCTTCTCGAAGGATGGTCTACAGGTGGACCCGCCCAAAGCAGATGCCATTCGTCAAGCCCCACTTCCCCAAAACACCACTGAAGTAAGGAGTTTCTTGGGCATGGTGACGTATTGCGGAAGGTTCATACCAAAGCTCGCCACAATGGCGGAACCTCTCCGACAGCTCACCAAAGGAGCGCACCACTGAGAGTGGAGCCCGACCGCAGACAAGGCGTTTGCGGACATCAAAGCAGCACTGCTGGATAAGTCAAGCATTGGCCTACTTCAACCCTCACCGCCGGACGGAGGTGGTGGTAGACGCTAGCCCAGTGGGTCTTGGTGCCGTTCTTCTCCAGAAGCAAAACCATCAGGAGTGGGTTCCGGTTGTGTACGCCAGCAGGGCACAATCTGCGGTTGAAACACAATACGCCCAGATTGAGCTGGAGGCCTTAGCGATCCGATGGGCATGCAAACACTTTCATTTATACATCTATGGGAACGAGTTCCAAGTGGTGACTGATCATAAGCCTTTAGTGCACTGTTCGCCGGAAGCCTGCGTCTGGTGCTTCCCCGAATCGAACGTTGGACTGTCCTGCTCCAACCCTACCGGTTCACAGTTGTCTATCGACTGGGGGTGAACAACCCAGCTGATTACTTATCTTGACACCCGTCCCCGAAAACAATGGATGAAAACCAAGAACAAGACGAAGAGAGCACTGAAGTCTTTGTCAGCATGGTCGTACAATCCGCATGTCCCAATACCCTTGTTGTAGCAGACATTGTAAACGCCACCAAGGCGGATGTGGTACTGAACCAGGTCAAGGAAGCGTTAGATCACAGAAAATGGAAGCACTTCTTAGAAAAGTCGAAGGTGTCCAACCATGAAAACAAGATGGCGATGCAAGGGATGTGGAGGGCGCGCAATGAGCTGTCCATGGATAGTGAAGGACTGATTCTTCGGGGAAGGAGAATTGTAATTCCCCAGAGCTTGTGGGCTCGAGTGGTGGAGCTAGCACACCAGAGTCATCAAGGTGCTGCAAAAACCAAGGCTCGGCTGCGTGCCAAGGTATGGTTCCCTGGCATGGACAGCCAGGTTGATGAATTGGTGGGGAGGTGTCATTCATGCGTCATCACATCCGGAGAACCACCCAGCTGCCCAATCATCACCGAACCTGCCAGTCAGAAGCCATTGGCGAAAGTGAGCATGGATTTCGGAAGTTTCCCGATGAGCGGCTGACAGTCGTCCTTATGGACCCATACACTAAATTTCCCATTGTTGAGGTCATATCATCTACTTCATTCGAGAATGAACGGCCAGTACTTCAAAAGACATTTGCAATGTTTGAGCTCCCTGACGAGATCAGGACAGACAATGGGCCCCCGTTTCATGGACAAGAATTTAGGCCCTACCTTGATGGGTTGGCTAGACATCATCGCAAGATCATGCCGTACTGGCCTCAGGCAAATGGCGACGTTAAACGGTTCATGCAAACTCTGAATTGAGCCCTCAGGATAGGTGTGGAACAGAGAGAAGACGGGGAACAATGCCTGCAGCAGTTCCTGAGCACTTATCGCCAGACTCCACATAGTACCACCGGGTGTGCACCCGCAGCTTTGATGTTCAAATTCCCACCACGAGATTGCATCCCGGCTGGTCCTCACTGGGTGTCACCAGAACTAGATGTAGAAGCCACCCAGTGACGCCGCGAACTCACCAATCAGAAGACCAATGAAAAACGGTGAAATAGACATCGAGACTTTCAGGAAGGTGATAGGGTGGTAGTGAAGAGTCGTCAGGCAGGAGGAAAATTCCAAACACCTTTTGAGGCTGAAGCATGGGAGATCATTGGCATTCGAGGCGCCATGATAATGGCAGCCCGAGGCAGGCAGTGGATTACCAGGAACGTGTCACACTTCAGGAGAGCGGGAGTCTCTGCCCCGTCTGAAGAAGAAGGAGAGATAGATGAAGCAACGGGTGTATCCAAGAGCGGAGATGAAGGGACAGGGAGTGCACCGGTAGCGGTGCCCTGTGCGCTAGACCCGCCCTTTGGAGACACCGGCCACGAAGGATCGCTCACCCAAAGTGGAAAGTATCATCTGCGTCCCAAACCAGCACCGAACAGTCAGCTGAAGGGCTTTGTCTGTAATCTAGATCAGTCATGAACTATATCCCAGCGCCACCATCCATCTGCTGGACCCCTGTGGCGTCATGAGTCGATGACAGGAAGACTGCTCCAGGGATGTGGAGCGACAAGTTGACTACTGTGAGCAGGCCGGGTGCACGCCACTCAGGTGCTCATGTGAACATTGATATTCTTCTTTTCTGTTCTCTGTTCGTTCTTCTTCTCCTCTCCATGTTTCCGTTCTCTTTTGTTTTCTTTTAGCTCTCACCCAATCCGGTCTTGGATCCTCTTTGTTGGTTATGTCTTTTATTTTTATGTGATCACTTTCCTTCTGTGTGAAGTAAAACATGGGAGGGATGTAGAGAGCCATCCGGACTCTCCTATACATTGTATCCTGTTCCGCGCGTCCGGGCGGAGCACTGAACAGAGGTTATAAAAATAAAGACAGGGCTGCGCTGATGCAGTTTCCCCAGCACCTTCAACCACGTTGTGTGTGTGTCTTATCATTGCACGAAGCAGGCCCACTACACCACCTACCTCAGAGCGTAGACTGAGGCAGAGAGAAACTCCGTGTCACTTCTGAAAACAACAATAGCACCTACTCACCTACAAGGGAGAAATCGCAGTCACGCCCTGCAGCAGAGGTGAACTCAACATCGGTACCAAGCGAATTCACCCACTCACAGCATACACGGGCCGGCCAATATTAATTTGGTAAAGAGCGACGCCATTAATCCAAAATAGGAGCCAAAATGATCAGTGCTTACCTATTTGGGTGGAGCAAGGGAGCTAAAGGTGTCCATGCTTGAAAAGTCACTTCAGACTTAAGGGCTTTGATTTTGATCACAACGTGTATAAAGAAAAACTGCGTTAGTAGACAAAACACAGAATGGGATAAGAGTGGGGTAGGAAGTGGGTGGGAGTGCAGGCTCCATGTAAGAGCAAAAAATAGACATCAATTCACTTTGATCAAAGTTTTTAACTATTGCTCCTAGGTGTCGGAGAAGGGTGTGAACACAAGCAGAAGGACCAAAGAGTAGGCCTGAGAGTGGGCATGAAACCACATTAACAACTTTTGCTTAAGAGAAGGAGGGCCCAGGCCGGTCACCCTCTGTCGTGGCACAACCGGGGGAACTGTTCAACAAAATAGCAAGTGTTAGGAGATTCCGTGAGCTCCAATTAAACGAGTATTGACTCCGGTTGAAGAAAAGTTAAAATGTGAAATGACGGCCATTACCATATGTATGGCAACAGAAAGCAGGCGGAACAAAACTTCACTTTCTGTTAAAGTGCCTCCTGAGGGAGCCCTTGAGTTGATGCTACCGCTGCTGTCTGAGCTAATTCTTCCAGTGCAAGACGCTGTAAGGCCTTCTGTTTCATACCACTGTGCATCCAGTTCTGGGGCTCAACTGGGTTAAAATGCCAAATACAGAAACACAGTGCTATGTGTTCGTGATTTTAACCAGCCTTCTCATGAGCATGTCTTGGATTCCTGTATGCGGTCTCAGTTCACTCACTGCTTTCTAGAGCATATATAGTGACTAGGCATTACAAATATGAATGATTGCAAATGTCACAGTGAGGTTTGCATAGAAACTGAAGGGCACTGGTGAACACTGTCATCTCAGACATCAAGCCTCCATGGCCTCTGTCCAAATATTCAAGTGATGCCAACCAAGTGAAGGGAGTGGTGTTGCAAGGGTGCTGTGGGACCCAATGCAACCACGGAAAACTGGGGCCCATCCACTGGTTTTAAAGTAGAAACCAGACAGTAGTTGGTGTTTAGGGGCCCCTCATACTCCCGGGTCTCGATGCCAGGGCACCTGTAGCACTATAAACCATGCCTTCTGTAAAGGGGGTACAAAATAACTAACAATAGGATTGTGGCAGCATAAAAATTGTGCAGGTCGTTAGGCAGATACTATCACGCACATGCTACTGACCAAGGAACATGCACTGATGTTTAGGAAGATTGTTCTTTAATGTTCATATCCAGGAACTGAACGATCACCTTGGGCATCGTATGGCCTCACATGACATCTACCTGCGCAGGAAGAACCTAAAATATTAGCAATAGTTCGCACTGTAAGGACTGGTCTGTATTTAATTGATTCCCAGCAGCAGTTTTAGCTGAAGAGCTATACATTGTGAGTTCTCAGTCCAGCTGAGAAGGTTTGACTTGGTGTTTCCACCAGAAAAGGGTAACTTTTCCTGATTAAATACATTTACAAGTAGGCTACAGGAAACATAAAAAACAGCTCTAACCGGAATTTCTGCTTGATATGTTGTTATAGGTATTACTTTGGTATCTGTATGGTGCACGCTCTGCCAGTGCTATGATACGCGCTTTGGCAACCAATGAGTGACTTTTCATGGTTTCTATCACATACAGCAGCCTGGTTTTCAGAGACATCAATGGGCTGTATTAGACTGGTGCTGCATCTTCTAGAAAGACAGGCAGGCTCACTTTTGCTGCTTCTGGTAGGCCATGTTCAAATATACCTCGTTTCCTAGGGTTGCGAGTGAGTAGCTAACCCAGACAATGTTTTATTCTGCGTCCTTGGATTTATAGTTCCTTTATCCCATTATGAAATCAGGACTACACGTTCCAGAATGTAAAGGAAAATCCTGGTCAGGGTGATATTATCTGACATAGAGTGTGTACCGTGAGAGGCCTGTATATTCTGTTCATATACTACTAGAAGATTTGTGCTTGGCATGCTGGTGTCCATTAGCCAAAATACCACCAACTGTATGGGGTGAGGAATTTCCACCATTGTTAGCAAAATATAATCTCTTTAGAATGTGAGTGTTGTAGTCAAAACATAAGGTCGTCCAATATACGTCTCTTGGTTTAATGCAGGTCTTCCTTTGAAACGAAGTGTCGGGCTGCGCATTGCTACAACTACCAGTGTGGAGCAGGATCACAGCAGGACAGCTGCTTCTGTACAGGAAGAGACTTTAAACCCGCCCGTCAGCACCCCCGCTGTACGGAATCACTCAATGGCCTGCTGTGAACATCTATCGTCCCCTGGGACACCTAGGCCATCTGTTACGTTTCCTCACTAAAACCATCCCCTGCGAGCCCTCTCAGAAAATAAACTTCAAAATCAGTGCCTAATTGAGAATTTCTACATCGCCCAATAACCCCTTTCCCCGCCAATCATTTTACTCACTACGTAGGGACAATGGGTTAAAATGAAGTCCAAATCCAGACGGGACGAAGTTGGAGTGCGAGTTTTGCCACAGTTTGCACCTTTCCTCCTCGCATGGTCTTTTGCACTGTCTTTGTTTACGGTAACATTCTGGCAATGTTTGCACTGGTGTAATTAACAATCGTTTTCCTATCACTTCTTAATTAGACGTTCGCTCTCAGTGAAGGGATTTGATAGGATGGTGTATTGTATGTGAGAGCGGGTATACTGCTTAGCTTGTACAAAATTACTTCCACGGTGAATTTCAGAAGGCAGTTTACGTAAATTATGTAATCATTGAAACGTGCATTCAACCACGAGGACAGCGGAAGTGGATATCAGACGTCAACATCTAAAATCTCTCGTTTAAAGAAACAGTGCAAGGAGTTAAGAAAATGATGACCATGTGACTGAATTATAGCTTGACAAAACGCAGCCACGAGACGCACACACCCTCAGCAGGGTGCAGCCCCCTACCTTCTTTCTCTCCAGTTTGCTGTAGGCCATTCAAACATCCGGAGGAAATCACAGCTCCTCGCAATGAACACCAGAAGTAGACAATTACCTGCAAATTGCCGCGGATATTTGCAGAGAAGTCTAGTAAAACACACAGGCAAACATAAGTACAAAGGGAAAGTTCGGGACAACACACATTCGTTCAAAAGCATTCAAGAGACACCGAAATCAAATGCCTTAGTTGCAGTGCAGTCAGAGCAATGCAGAGGCAACTACACCCAGCTGACGCATTTGACACATGGCTTTGATACAATCCGAAATTTGTCCTCAAACCCACAGAAAATCCTGCAGTTTACAGAACCTGGGGGGAAACTCGAGCCAGGTACTTTCCACACATGTCTGGGCACGTTACTGCGTACGCGGAAAGTGTTGGAGCTCCACCAGGCAAAAAACTTGGGATTACACAGTGCATGCAGCAAAGCATGTAACTCAAAACAGATGCGAACAAATATAGCTCAGTGTGAACAGTGGAAACACTGTCAGTCCGCAATCTGGAGCCATAATGTGCACACACAGCCACCAAGCTATGGTTCTTTTGGTGGGCACTGGTATTGCCCAAGGACATGAATACGCCATGCACCCCCCCCCCACCCCTCCGCCCTCCCCGCCTCTCCACCGGCCACCCCTAACAAAATGCAAGCTTTTGAGGTTAAACATATTCATGCAGCGGCCAGAAACGGAGGACACACAGCAGAGTAAATCTGCCCGTCACAGCGGCATTTTTATTATGTATCATTTCTTTAGAAAACTCAAATAAAAGACGCATGCTTGCCACAAAGCTGTTTCGGATCATTTGTTATCAGCACAAACAGATCACTGGAGGGAAACCGGCCCTTGGAAACACCACATCGATTCCATTGTGGGGTGTTCTCCCCTTTCACATATCATCTTGTTTACAGAAAGCACCACGTGCATTTACATCGCTCTGCATTTTGTATCAAGAAGGTATGGAGCTCTGGTTGGTGCTTGGTGGCTTCGCAATGAGGCTGCTGCCATTCCCTCGAGTAATCGTGACGAAAATACTGCTACTGTTATCATCAAGGCGACCTTTTCATTTGTTTACATGAGAAAAACTCCCATTCTTGTGGATGGCTGAAGATTCAGTACACAGCTTTTTTCTTTCAATGCCCCTTGCTCCAGCCAAGTTGCCCTCCTCTTTGTCCTCGAGCTCTTATTTAGAGTGCACCTTCTCAGCCTTCGTCCTGCGTCGGTTTCAATTACATTACTCGACGCTGGCCTCTAGAACAAAAGCCTTCGCTTATCGCAAGATTTTGAGCTACCACAAAGTTGTTTTTGGGAGGGTCAATGCAGATTAATTCAAACGTGTGTTTAAGTACATGCGATCACGGCTTGGTTAAGTTTTACGCGACATCAAATCAGAAACACGAATAGGGCGACTCGGGTGAGTTAGTTATCCCAGCCTGCTAGATAAAGGCAAGTGTCTAGGTTCTTTATTGTTTTGCCTGAGACAACAAAGAAAGGAGTTTGCAGCTGGAGGCAGAAGGTGGGGGAGGAGCCAGACAGGATTAGAACCGCCCCATCGCCCTCAGTCTGCCCAATTGGGAAAGGGGAGACAGGGCCATTGTGCTGTCAAGTCGATGTGGTGACGTCACGGCCGTGCAATATTCCCCTCTTGTGCCGTCTGGCTGCTGCAGCTCAGACAAGAAAGAGAGGAAAGCGCTGAGTGAGCCGGGGAGGGGCTCCTGCGAGAAGGGTTGGCATCCCGGGATCTGAGCTCTTGCAGCGCCGGCCACCTTGGGACAGGCAAAGCCGAGGACCCCTCTCCGCTAGAGGGCTGCACTGATTTCCAAAACCCGAGCCGGAGAGAAGGAGGGCTGTTCCCCCTTCAACGCCTCCCTCGCTCCCTCCTCCTCAGCCCTGGCCATCTGCCTTGGCGTTTCCTTTGTGTCTCTTCCCACTCCGCACCCAGGCGGGGAGGGTGCAGTCGACAGCCCCCGCCATGCCCAGCTCACTCTTTGCCGAGGTGGAGAGAGGGGTGAGCGGTGGCAGTGGAGGGGACACTCTGGAGGAGCAGCGAGCCTTCCAGATTGCCCTGGATCAGCTTTCCCTGCTGGGGCTGGACAACGATGACAACGGCTCCATCTACGACAACGAGCCCAGGAAGAAGAGCGTCAACATGACAGAGTGCGTGCCGGTGCCCAGCTCTGAGCATGTGGCAGAAATCGTTGGCAGGCAAGGTGAGTTGACTGGGGCTATCCACATGTGAAGGAATGGCCACATGTGCGTGGGCAGGGGAGCAGCGTTTTACCCCGCTGCAGCAGCACTGCCAGCTCCAGAGTTCACAGCAGGGGCAGCCTCGCAATGGCTGAAGACATGCCACGAGCATAAATGATTTATATTGGGGCATGGTGCGGGCGGCAACGCACGGAAATGCTTTCTCTGTGGGTTGCGAATCTTGTCCCAGGAACAAACAACTGCCTCTTTCTTCCATGGCTTCCCCACTCCACAAAACAAAAACGACGGGCTTGAGACTGTATGTGAAGGTATCCTTCTAGAAAGGAGTTTCTGAGAAATGTTACTTTACTGTTCATTTTGTATTGTCCTCTACAATTGTTGCTATGCCTATATATCCTGCCACGAGCTATAGGTTTTCCGCCTAATAACTGCTCCTCTCCCAACTGTCCCTCATGACGGCAGATCTATTGCATGGGAAGGACTAGACAAGGAGACAAAGAGCGCAGACACGTTCCTCCAAATATAATCCGCATATCCAATCAACGCAGCGTCCCACTTCTCACTCTCATTTAATGTGATTACACATGCAAGCTCAGGCATACGAGGTTATGAGAAACGTGTTATAGTTAACCATATTGAATCTGCGAGAACAATGGGCTTGGATGTACCGCATCTGATGGCAGTCCGCATCGCACACATTTCTCGACAGGCACCTCGAAGCATCAGTCTCTTTTGCTTTTGTAGTGCATTGCCGAGACGAACTAAAAAGTATACATTGCAATGGAGGAGGAATGTGCCCTTTGCTTTAACTTTGACATGCTGGCAGATGTTCGGAGGTCTTTGTTTTGTGTTTGACTGTTGGCGGTCTGGGTCTGTGGGACAATATGACAATTCTTTGTGTTTTCATTTTTCAAGGAAACAGCAGAGCACTGAGGCGAAAGTGCCTTTGTTTTCTCTCTATTGTTAAGTGCCCATGTGTAGCATAGTATTTGTGTGGTTGGTAGGACGAAATATACGAGCTTCGACCTATTTCCACTTGCTATCTTATTTCGTAGCCAGTGGACACTATTTTTGGGTGAATTTTGAGGAGTGATTTGTGCCAGTGAAGATGCGTGTGTGGTTGACCTGCCCGTACAAGAGGACTATGCATTTTGCAGGGCGCTAGAGTGTACGTAAAGCATTATCGTTACTGAATAGACATTTGCCTTCTTCTGTGACTGTAAATAAACGTTCTTTCTTTGTTTGCCTTGGTAGGTTGTAAAATCAAAGCTCTGCGGGCAAAGACCAACACCTACATCAAGACCCCAGTGCGCGGGGAGGAGCCTGTCTTTGTTGTGACGGGCAGGAAAGAAGATGTGGCCATGGCCCGGAGGGAGATCA